>NC_052613.1:58281205-58486256 GCF_016545825.1 Eucalyptus grandis | reverse complement strand
CATCTATCATTGTAAAATCATATGCCATTATGGCATTATGAAAACGTATATACCATTGTCTCGACGACTGCTTGAGGCCGTATATCGATCTCAAAAGTCGACATACCTTTCCTTCTTGGCATTCTATAATGAAACCAGCAGGTTGTTCCATATATATTTCTTCCTCTAATTCTTCATTGAGGAAAGTAGTCTTTACATCCATTTGATGTAACTTAAGATTCATACTAGCCACTATTGTCAGAATAATGCGAATCGAGGTAAATCTCACTATAGGAGAAAATGTTTCTTTAAAATCAATTCATTCCTATTGATTATACCCCTTCGCCACAAGACGAGCCTTATGCCTTTATATCGAGCCATCAGCTTTACGCTTTATTTTGAAAACCACTTGTTCCCAATAGCTTTATGTCCTTTTGGAAGATCAACCAGTTCCCAAACTTGGTCTGACTTCATTGACTCCATATCCTCTTCCATTGCATGAATCCATTTTTCCTTATTAGGGCAATTTAGAGCTTCATTAACATTTTTTGACTCATCTTCATCTTGTGGAGCAACCATGAAGTTTTTCCCTTCAATGTCAAAACGTCGACATGAAATACTTTTGCGACTTGTTTGCTGTATGGGAGATTGTACACTTTGCACATCATTCCCCATCATACTCCCACTCGGATTAGATAATGACGATATCATCTCATCATTTGGTTGTAATTGAGAGTGAGTCTAATTAAATTCATCACTTCTCATATTACTCCCACTTGGACGAACTCCATTAAGTTCATTATCTTGATCGGTTTCAAATAGGGAGTAATCCTCACCTATTTCGCCTTTCTTAGGAAATTCATTCTCTAAGAATGTGACATCCCGTGATTCGAATTTAGTTATATTTCCACTTTCCTGCTCACCTATAAACACATACCCTTTCGAGTGTTCGGAGTATCTTATGATAATACTTTTATTTTCTCTGGGACCCAATTTCCTAAACTTGTGAGAGGGCTCATGAGTATAGGCAGCACTACCCCATGGCTTAAGAAAACTTCAGTCCGGTTTTCTACCTGTCTATATAACTCATATGGAGTGGAAGTAACTGATTTGGAAGACGCTCGGTTAAGTATATAGGCAGCAGTTAACAACGCATCACTCCAAAAAGTGATAGGTAAGTTAGCATGCGCCATCATTGACCTAACCATTTTCAGTAGGGTTCTATTTCTTCTTTCCACAACACCATTTTGTTGAGGAGTATATGGAATAGACAACTGTCTTTATATTCCTTTTTCATCACATAATTTTCTGAACTTATCAGATAAATATTTTCGATCGGATCTTAATACTTTTATTTTCTTGTCTAATTGATTTTTTACCAAGTTCATAAACCTTTTGAAACAACTTAATGCTTCAGATTTATGAGAAATCAAATAGACATATCCGAATCGAGTATAATCATCTATAAAAGTGATGAAATAAATAGCCTCATGCCTTCATTTCACATTCATTGGACCACAGACGTCAGAATGGATTAAAAGCAGAGGAAATTCAGCTCTTTTATCTTTTCCAAATGGTTTCCTTGTCGTTTTCCCTACTAGACAATGTTCACATATGGGCAAATCGACTTTTTCAATGTTGCCCAACAAGCCCTCTTTGGCTAGTCTTTTCATATGTTGTTGGCCAATATGACCAAGTCTAGCATGCCACACATTCATATCATTATCATATGAATTAGGAGACGTGAGAAGGGAATAACAAACATTTGCATTAATATAGTCAATATCTAATACAATGAAACCATCCAGAAAATGACCACGACTATAGTAGTTTGCATCCAAATACAAATCTATACCGCTATTACGGAAGTTCACACTAAAACCGAGTTTAACCAATACCAAAACAGATACTAAATTTCGACGAATTTCCGGAGCATATAAAACATCATGTAGGAATAAAGTGCGTCCACCACGTATATTCAATTGGCAGGTGCCAATCCCTTTAACTTCAGCTCTGGAGTTATTTTCTACATAGATCCACTTAGTTCCAGTAGGAACTCATCGAAATTCTACGAAGGATTCTCTATCCTTCGCTACATAGTCTGTTACTCCTGAATCTACAGTCCACAAAAGATTGGATTCAACCAATAATACAGAACTTGACACATAAGCAAAGTTCTTAAATGTACAAGAGGTGTTTACCTTTTTCGGCTCACAACAGTTGCGAGCATAGTGACCTTTCTTGTCACGATTGTAACACTTCACCCTTAACATTTTCTTTACTTGAGGACATTTTCCTCTCTTGTGTTGGTTAACTCTTGATTTCTTACAATAAGGACGCGATCCTTTGCATTCCCACATATTGAACGAATCAATACGTTTGCGCTTAGAGCTCAAAGCCCTTTTTGAGCTAGAACCAGCATTGTAAATATCTATTTTCGGCTCAAATGCCATTAGGCAATCCTCTACTAGCTAAAGGTGGCGCACGGCATCCTCAAGATCTTCCATAATATGGTCAAGAATTTCTAGTGTTTCTTGCTTTTCCAGCACATATTGAATCTTCATATTCAATATTTCATAATTGTTGCCGTTCATATCAGCAATTACGTTATTAGTTGCTGAAACCATCGATCTGAACACATCAGACATATATGCACGAATAATTAATGACTATCATTTATGCATCCACTTTGCACAGATCCATCATATCAATGAACAATTTCAAGTAAGGTTTCAGAATCAAAAGGTCACTATATTTCCAATCATCCTCCAAAAATCCTAACTTAAAACTATTATTGATATAATTGTCTTATGCAAAATAAATTCTATGAAGTTACAAAAACTTCTATGAACTACCCACAGCAGTCAATAATAACAGAAAGCAAATAATAATTGACATCTAATAGAATAATAATGCTTTCACATAATACAACTATCCACTACACTAAGTAATATATACAGAGGAAAATATCAACATAGAAAGAGATATTTACACCCAAGACATCTCAAACTAATCTAAGAAATAAATAAGGAAAGTCTCTGCTAATTTATTAGTCAAAATATCTAAGAAATCTGAAGGCACATTTGCTAACCATGAAAAAACTTTTTGAGAGCTTTCATGTCACCTTCAAGGCGTATTCACTCTGCACCATGTGGCGCTCAATCTAAGGGTTGAAGTTTTGGTTAACTCATTCCTATAGTACTCTCTTACAAAAGCTACTACTAGCCTCCTATAACCCGGGACCACGTTGACCTCCCATAGGCGATCTAACACTGCTTGCCATTCAGGTGGAAGAGTGTTCATCAAGGCCAGCACCTTCTTAAAATCCGACATAAGATAACCATTCCAGATGATTTCCTATATCATCTGATTGACCCTGATCACATGTGATACTAAATGAACATGTGATACTAAATCACTATCATGCCACCGATAATTAGCTAACTCTGTCATAAGCCTTTTAAGTCTTGCACTTCCTTCGTCTGTTCTCGGGAATGCAGGTATCCGTGCATAACGCATCATAGTTCCTGCAACAAATGTAGAACTAAAAATTGATCACTTATAATCCATAATGAACATAAGAGAAAATACATAATTTTCCATGATTCATGCAACAAATGCAGAATAAAAAAATTGATTACTTATAACCCAGATAAACATAATTGAAAAAGAAACATATTCTATTTCCCTTTTCTTTTTCTTTTTTTTTTCCGGTCAACGGTCAAAGTCAACTATCAACGGTCAATGGTGGTCAACACCGGTCAACGGTCAACGCATGATCGGGTCAAGTCAACGGGTCGGTCAATGGGTCCTCCGGGTCGAACAGGTTGGTTCGGGTCGGCCCGATCGAATCGGTGAGCTCGGTTGGACCGATTGGACTGGTCGGGCCGGACGGGCCGGTTGGGCCGGCACGTGCCTTGCGTGTGCATGGGCAATCGCTGGCTGACGTCACGATGACGTCAGCCGGTGCGTGCCTTGCACGCGTAGGTGGTTGCCGCGCGCGCCTGCGTTGCATGGGCCTGCGATTTCAACCGCTCGCGCGTGCGTCGCATGGGCCTGGGAACTGTCTCGGCGCGTGCAACGCGGAGCCGAACTCTTCGGCCGCGCATGGCGGCGAGTTCGGCGGCGTCCGGCGACAAGCAACCACTCGAAATTCTCGTATCGCTGAGTACTTCAACCCTAAGCAATCAGAATCGCAATTCGATCTACGGAAAAACCAAAAATAGAGGGAACAGTATAGCGTCGGGATTATTCCATTTCTAAAACGATTAACAGTGACATTTAACAGAAAACAATCAATCAATAATTGTTTATAATCGCAAACAGTAATCGGGAAACATGATTAACCTGGCTTTGATACCAATGTTGGGATTAGATTCGGGAAGTGGATCCCCAAAACAGTGATTCGACACAGAATCGAACACAAACGTAGCGGAAGCGAACCCAATAAATTCATGAATCACCGATCCTAAGGCACATCACATTAACGAACGTACCTTTTGTTTCCACGGACTAAACCCCGGTGTTGTGAATCAAAGAGGAATAATCCACACCATTCTTCAGAGGATTTTTTTGTGCTGTTCTTCGGGAGAAAGCGAGGTGAGAGGGGTGAGAGGAGTGAGAGGACGTAATTTCTGAGAGAGGACGTGTGTTTTTGACAGATAGCGTAATCTCTTTTTTATTTATTTATCAAAATACATAACCCTTCAATCTCAGATAACCGCCTCTCTTAATTTTTTCCTTTATTTATAATAATTTCCTCTATAGGCCCTCAACTCACGGGCCGGGCCTTTTTGGACCCAACATGGATGGACGGGCCCACTCAGGCCCATCAAAAGAAAAAATCCATCAATTAGATTATAGAATGATAAATCTTGCATCATGTAGGTCTTACCGGATTTGATGACCCATATTGAATTTAATATAAACATTAAATTTACTTAAAGTTGTTTATGTCCAATATATTACAATAGAAAGTTAGAATAAAATTTTCGAGTGGATTGTTAACTAACATCTTGGTCACTTGTTAAGCCTATTTACTTTTCAAAATCAAATTCCAAGCATTGATTTCAAGTGACACGAGAACTTGATACATTGAAAGTTGCAAAGTTTCCATTGTTGGTTGCTAATCATAGCTCTAGTTTTTTTCCCCATTTTTTTTCTCTTCAGCAGATTATAATTAATCTATGATTACATAATATTGGATGATTAGATTTTGATCGTCAAGTGGCATGGTTTTTAAGTTGGTTGATTGACTGCATATCATGTGATTTGCTCACCTCAAATCTATTTACATCATCACAGGATATGTTTGTTGGAGCTTCGCTATAAGGAAGATCCTCCCCCATTGGAACAAAAGCTCACAGAATTAGGCGAAAAAATGATTACTTGATTAGGACAACATTAGTTATTTTGGGATATTGCCGATTTAGCCCTCTATTGAGATATTTTTTTATAATTACATCCTTAAATTTTTATTTTCTTTTGCAAATTTGATCATGTCAATAACTTGATTTTCCCTCTTTCAGTTATTACCCTTTATCATATTACAGTAATTTGATGTGCCCTAATTTTTCTCATATTATGAAAGAAAATTAGAAAAAATATTTTTAAAATTTAAAAATGGTCGGATCCCATGGAAGAGCGACTTGGGAAGAAATGATCAGATTTTCCCCTCCCGAGATTTGAGGAAGTAAATTGTAAAGATCGCAAAAAGAAAAAAAGTCCACCCGCCAATAATATGAAAAGAAAGCTCATTTACGCAAGTGGCGCGGCTACAAAAAGGCAACTAGAAAAAACAAAGACTTTGCATCGGCAACCATATACCTTATCAGAATTCTTTTTCTCGGTATCAAGGGTGTCATTTTTGTCATTAAGAATGGACCCTTCCCTCACGAGAGCTCGAGCAAGAGCATCTACTTTGTCAGACAACGTCTTTGCCTCCCCACCCATGCTGGCTTCCTTATGTGCGGTTAAATCAGAGATCTTCTTCCCCAATTCCTGTGTTTCTTCTTAAATCTTCACTTTATTTTTATCTAGGTCAGAGATTTTGGCCTCTATCTGTTCCACACCGGAGACCGCATTTTCCCTTGTCTTCTCATCTTGAACATAATCATAAGGGATGCAGAGCCATTTAAGTCGATCAAACTCTGCATACCCGTTCGCCCATTGCATGTACTGCATACGTTCTTTCCCTAACTTCTCCAAGGTAGGCAAAAATTCTTGGTCAAGAAGCTGATTTATCTCATCAGTCTTGATCTGCTTTTGCTCCTATGTTTTAAACGCAGCCTCTCTCTTTGTCTCATACACTCTGGTACCTGCTTCCTCCTCAAGCATGGACAAAATCTCAGGAGGCTTCATATTTAGTACCTTGGTTATGTGCCGTTGCATGATGAGGAAGTGTGGGTTGTTAGCATCGAGCTGTAGTGAGTGAAAGAGGTTCTGGACCTGACTAGGCTGGGCAAGCTTTCCATTCATCGAATACTTATTCCTTCTAATTCGCGTCTAAACTACCCACTGCAACTTCCAGTTTAGTTTTCCCCCATTTTTGAGATGGGTCAAAATCTTCAGTTAAACCCTATGAAGTTCCCCCCGCCGGTAGCCAGTTTCAATGTAACAAGACCATCTTACTCCTGAATTACGTGAAAGGATCCATCTAAATGCCTAAGGAAGTGGGGTAGTTGGACAAACTTAGTGGCCTCTGCTGCTACACAGCTCATGGCTTATTAGGCAACGCAAGGACTAGGGGGGCATCAAATTGCAATCACATCTTTTCTTTATTTAGGCCGACAATGTCAACATGCTCCCTGTCCTCTGTCTTTCGCCTTTTTCACCCTGTTACTTCGGAAACATCCGACCCTTTCGAGATCCTATAAATCAAAATGACCCTTGTGATGGGGTGCAACCAAGAAACATGAATGGAAAAAAAAAAAAAATCTCATGGACGATGATTAAGCAAGCCCTAATTCCTATATATATATAATAATAAAAAAAAGACGGTCAATGTTAGATCTAATTTCAATTTTTTACGAAGTTTTTTTTATCTATAGATATACTCACAATTTTTACTCTAATCCCAAATTTGTCTATATTTTCATTATCAACTGGTGTTTTTATCAATACTATCATTTTTGTTGGAGAAAACTTCATTGCATATTTTGAAGTTGACAAAACGTTTCCATCAGTCTAGTCTGAAGACTTGCAGACTCTCTTGTCAAATTCTGAAGACTGCCGGACCACCAGACTCAAGATTCAAAGTCTACTCTCATTGACAGTTTCTAGACTATCAAAGAAGACTTATCCAAGATTGAGTATTTCTTTGAGGATTTGATTCTATCGACTAAAGAAGATCTCTCGACTGGATATAGCATCTTGGAATCTATTATTCGTCTTGATATTAATTTGGGTAACTTAGATTCGTTGATTGGCGAATCATACTTGGAAGGTTTTACTTATGGAAACCTAGATCCTGATTGTATGGGCGAGCATGATTGGTGGGCTATCGTCATATTCCTTAAATAACTCGAAATCTCCCTAATTGATTCTGTTCAATGGGTAGATTGGAAGAGCTCCTTTGGAAAGTGCCAACGGGTATGAAGGTATGGAGGAGTATATAAGGAAGATGTTCTGGTTATTCGAGTGTGTGCGCGATAGATAAATTCCAAAGTCTGAAGCTCCTTGTTCTTGGCCAATTTATTTGTTGAGCGAAAACTTGTACACAAAAGAGAGTTTATACATTTGTGAGACCTTGAGGAAGTGTAGCAGAGTTTCTACACTGTGGAATCAAGGATGTGATACTGTAACAACTCTTTTGATTTATAGTGAAATCCAGCTGGTGAGCTGTCAGTGCAAGAGAGTGGACATAGGCTTGGATTAAACCAAACCACTATAAATCTTGTGTTCTTATTCTCTTCCCTAAACTCCTTTACTTTACTCGTAACTTTATTTAATTGTTAAAGTCTCGTTTCTATTTCAAAGTCTATTGTTAATTAGACTCAGGTTAAAAGTAAAGTTTTACACTATTCTTCTCAAAAGTTTGTTTTTGCACCTATTCACCCCCTATAGGTGCTTATACTAGCATTCGCAATTGGTATCAGAGCTTGTGTACTCATTTGAATTGAAGTATTTTTACTTCAGAGTTAACGATCTATGACTAGTATGTTAGCTCTAGGTTTGGTTGAAGGGCAAAGCAATATCAGATTGCCTTACTTTGATGGGAAGGATTACAATATATGGAAAAACAAGATGAAAGCATTCCTAAGAATAAAAGATCATCTGGAATGGGATGTGGTAGACAAATGAATTATTTCTAAAGCTACAACAATCTCAAAAAGGGGGGAAAAGAAGCTGTTGAGTCTAGCGAGATGATTCAAGAAGAGATAACCAAGAGATAAGCTCTTGATGCAAAAGCAATTTATTCTTTATATTGTGCATTATCTCCCACTGAATATAACATAATATCTTTTTATGAAACAGCTAAAGAAGTTTGGGATAGATTGCACATCACCTATGAAGGAACCGATCGAGTGAAAGAAACCAGAATCAATATTCTGCTCAGTCATTATGAAGCATTCAAGATTAAACCAAGAGAATCTATCACTGACATGTTTAGTCATTTTACAGAAATCGTGAATGGTCTTGAGTATCAAGGTCAACCAATCTCTGAACCCATGAAGGTTAACAAGTTACTACGTGGACTTTCCAAAGATTGGAATCACGTAAAGATTTCAATAAGGGAGACACAAAAGATCATGCCACTATCTATTGACGAATTGGTTGACACTCTTCAGTTTTACGAAGTGGAGCAAATCAATGAAGATGAAGATTCCAAAGGTAAAAAATCTATTGCATTAAAATCTAATGATGATTCTAATGTTATAGATTCAGAAGATGACATGGACGATGAAGAGCTTGCTCTCATGATAAGAAGATTCAGAAAACTTAACAAAAAGGGAAGAAGATTCAATTGGAAGAAACAAAATTCTCAAAAGTTTCAAAATAAATCAGCTGAGGATGATGAATCCAATAAAGATGTGATTTTTTTTTAATGCAAGAAAAATGGACACATCAGACCCAACTGTCCCTTACTGAAGAAAAAGAAAGGGAAAGCTAAGAAATACAGAAAAGCTCTCAAAGCATAAACTTGGAGTGATACCGAGTGTGAAGAGAGATGATGATTATGTTAATATCTGTCTAATGGCACAATCGAATCGATTCACACTGAGATAGACTCATACTCGAGATAGTGAAATCGAGGTAAGTAATTTAAGAATTCCTACTAAAGTCTCTAAATATATTGATGAATTGTGTCTTAATCTCAAAATCTCTCTCAAGAGGATTTCTGAACTAAAAAGAGAAAATTCTGCACTAAAGTAACATGAGATTATTTGGAAAGAAAATGTCGAAAATTTAGATAAAAGTGTTATTACTTTGAAAGAAAATGCAGACTCTCTTTCGAAAGAAAATACACTTTTGAAAAATGATATTTCAAGTATTTCAAAAGGTTTTCTATAGGATTTGAGAAACTAGAAAAGATTCTTTCAACACAAAGACCTTACTTTAACAAATCAAGTTTGAGAATGACTGCTAAAACCATTCCTCTAATTGATTTTCCAAAAGTGAAGGAAAAACTTAAACAAAAACCTACACAAGATTTTTATAGAAATCATTTTCAAAAAGTTTTTGTAAAACCTGTAGGCCGCAGTGCTCTCAAATGTTTTAAGTGAAACAGCTCAGAATATTTTGAGAAAGAATGTTCTATGGTTTGGAACCTGTTAAGAAGGTTTGGACAAAGACTGTATATTGCACTAACTCTATTGGACCCAAGAAATTATGGGTACCAAAGACAGCATGAGTTTCCTTTTTAAATGCAGGCACTATCAAGAAAAAAAGGTTAAATGGTACTTGGATAGTAGATGTTCAAGACATATGACAGGAGACTCAAGTTGTTTCATAAAGCTTATGCAAATTAATGGTGGAAAAGTTTCTTTTGGTGGAAATAGCAAAGGAAAAATTTTGGGATGCAGAACTATAAAGATTGGAAGTCTCACAATCAACAACGTTTCCTTAGTGGAAGGACTTAACTATAACTTGTTGAGTATCAGCCAATTGTGCGACACAGGTTACAAAATCAACTTTCAAGAAGGGATAGGTTCAGGAACCAATAAAGATTTCTCTCAGACATTCACGAGGCGAAGACATGAGAATATATATCTCTTGGATATCAAACCAAAAGAATCCCAATGTCTAATTTCAATTCAAGAGGAGGCTAATCTCTAGCATAGAAAACTTGGGCATATCAACATGAAGCAAATAGCCAAGATCTCTGCAAAGAAGCTTGTTCGTGGACTACCCAACCTGACATATCAAAAATCTGATCTATGCACATCGTGTGTATTGGGAAAACAGTTAGAAACTCTTTCAAACCAATAAATCAAGTTTCCATTAATCGTGTGCTGCAACTTTTGCATATGGATCTTTTTGGACCAACCAAAACCCAGAACATTGGAGGTAAGAAATATTGCCTAGTAATAGTGGATGATTATTCACGATTCACTTGGGTATATTTCTTGGCAAGTAAGTCTGCAACATTTTCTTATTTTATAAAATTTGCTAAGAGAGTTCAAAATGAGAAAGGGTATGCTATTTCAAGTATACGAACAGACCATGGAGGTGAGTTTGAAAATCAAGACTTTACTAAATTCTGTGATGAATCTGGTTTTCAGCATGTGTTCTCCTTGCCATACACTCCAGAATAGAATGGAGTTGTGGAAAGGAAGAATAGATCGTTGCAAGAAATGGATAGAACACTCTTAATTGAAAGTAACATTTCCTCTCGTTTTTGGGCTGAAGCAGTCTCTACAATGTGTTATATTATTAATAGAGTCTTCTTAAGGCCTATTCTGGAGAAAACTCCCTATGAATTGTTCAAAGAAAAGAAGCCAATTGTTTCTTATTTTCATGTGTTTGAGTGCAAATGTTTTATATTAAAAAATGCAAATGATTGAATTGGTAAGTTTGAAGAAAAATCATACGAAGGCATCTTCCTTGGATATTCAACCACCAACAAAGCTTACAGAATATATAACCAAAAGACTCAATCTGTGGAGGAATTGATGAATGTCGAATTTCAAGATTTTATACAAAATCAATCGATTCAGACTCAACCTGAATAATTTGAACCTGCTCCAGACTCTACAAAGTCTAAATCTCCAAAAGTAGTTCAAACTTTAAAAAACCAGCAACGAATGATTGTTGAAGAATCAAATGAAGAAAAAGAACTACAGTCTGACAAATCAATCGGCAACTAGAAGCACAAGTCTAGTCATCCCAAAGAACTCATTATTGGTAACATTAATGAAAGAATTCGTACAAGATCCAAAAGGCGTAAAGAGTCTAGTGCTGTAGCTCTTATTTCTGAAATAGAACCCAAGAGCATAGAAAAAACTTTAACTGATGAAAGCTGGATTGAAGTAATGCAAGAAGAACTCAGGCAATTCAGTGTCAGTGATGTCTGGGAATTGACTCCAAAACCAAAAGGTAAATCCATTATTGGAGCCAAATGGGTTTTCAGGAATAAGATGAACGAGAAAGGAAAAGTTATAAGGAACAAAGTAAGACTCGTGGCCAAAGGATATACGCAAGAAGAAGAGATAGACTATGATGAGACTTACGCACCAATAGTAAGGTTAGAAGCAATTAGATTATTACTTGCTTTTGCATGTTATAAGAATTTTAGGTCATTCCAAATGGACGTTAAAAGTATTTTCCTAAATGGATTTATCCAAGAGGAAGTTTATGTGGAACAACCTCCTGGTTTTGAAGACCTTAAGAGACCAGACTTTGTATTCAAACTGAAAAAGGCGCTATACGGTTTAAAGCAAGCACCTCGAGCTTGGTACGACAGGTTAAGTAAGTTTTTAATTAAAAATGACTTTGTTAAAGCTAAAGTAGATACTACATTTTTATCAAAAGAGAAAGCAAAAACTTCTTACTTGTTCAAATTTATGTTGATGATATTATTTTTGGATCACATAACGAAAATCTATGCAAGAAATTCTCTAAGACTATGCAGGATGAGTTTGAAATGAGCATGATGGGTGAACTATCATTCTTTCTTGGACTTTAAGTAAAACAATTGAAGGAAGGAATTTTCAGTCACCAAGAAAAATATGCTAAAGAACTTGTGAAAATGTTCAGCTTGGAGAATTGCAAAAAGAATGATATACCAATGTCAAGTTCCTCGAAACTGGATAAAGATGAAGGAGGGAAAGAAAGTTGACTAGAAGTTATACATGAGCATCATTAGTTCACTTCTTTATCTTACTGCTTCTAGACTTGACATTTTATTTAGTGTCTGCATTTGTGCCAGATTTCAATCAGATCCCAAAGAATCTCATTTAAGTGCTGCAAAACGTATCATCAAATACGTTGCATCAACTTTTAATTTAGGTCTCTGGTATCCTAAAGAATGAGACTTTACTCTCCTTGGATATTCAAACGCAGATTTAGCAGGATGCAAAGTTGATAGAAAGAGCACCTCGGGCACTTGTCAATTACTTGGGAACATGACAGTATCTTGGTTTTCAAGAAAGCAAAGTACTGTAGCTCTTTCAACAGCAGAAATAGAGTATGTAGCTCTTGGAAGTTGTTGTTCTCATATCTTATGGATAAAACAACAGCTAAGAAACTTTGGAATTGAAGACTCATGCACTGAGATCAAATGTGACAACACCAACGCGATTAATCTCACCAAGAATCCAATTCTTTATTCAAAAGCAAAGCATATAGAGATTCGACATCATTTTATTAGAGACCATGTTCAAAATGGAGAAGTATTGATACAATTCATTGACTCAAAGAATCAACTAGCGGACATCTTTACAAAGCCTCTGGAGAAAAGTCAATTCGAGCTTATTCGTTCCAGACTCAATATCTTAAAGTCTGAAGAAATTCAGACTCAAGGGTAAAAGTCTAAAGACATTCAGACTCAAAAGATCAAGATTCGCGACGGTAAGTTATCTCTGTTTTAGAAATTTATCTCACGGATAAAATCTCGAAAATGTATGTTCATCTATTAATCTATTATTGATTAATGTTATCTTCCCCAGTTTTCATGATTAGTGCAATCATTTCTTTTTGAAAAAGAAGTTATCTTTTGGAATGACGGTTATCTATTTTTCAAAAAGGCAGTTTTGTATGCCTCTTTTCGATTGCTTTATATACTGATCATCTTCCACACAAACCCTAAAAAGCACAAAACTTTACTTACTTTTACTCTCTAGTTTAATCTTCAAAGTTCGTATCTTTTTCGCAAATCAAGTTTGGAATCTCTCAAAGACTGTGAGAATGGCTTCCCAAAGAAAGTCCTCAAGGATTGCGAACAGGAGACCACAACACATGCGTGAAGGTCCTACACATTTTGACCTCACCGAGGAAGAAGAATCCCCAAGACAGTAGTAGAGCCCACAACATTCTTAACCACGTCAATCTCCTCAAGCTAGCCCTCAGGGTATTGATCATAGAGCGGAGGAAGAAATCATTGAAGGTGCAGAACCCGTAAGATCTCAAAAGCCCGCTTTTATCTTTAAGCTTTATTCTGCCTTGAAGAAGGGAGGCACTCCCTTGAAATATATTGATGAATTTTTGCAAGAGAAAGGGTATCGAAATGAAACCCACTTTTTGCAAACAATGGAACGGTTGGAAATTGCTCCTGCGGGGTCGGCAAAACGAGCATTTGCGAATATTCCAAGTGATCCACGTGTTGGAGGTCTTAGTCAGCCTGATGGGAATGATGATGAGAAAATGTACACTCATTTTAAGCCAAGAATGGGTGTTGCGGTGAATATTCCAAGCAAAAAGACAGATTTGTTTCGCTCGGATGAACACAGGCGACTTTACTCTAAGTTAATAAAGCAAGGGGTGATCAACCCAAGAACTGTGGACTTTGATTTCCTTGATTCTCTGAATGTGAAGCTGCGAAAGAAATTCACTCTTCTTAATCTTGAGCAATTTTGCTCTGAATCAACGGTGGCTCATCCAGAACTCATTGCGTACTTCTATTCTAATCTAAGTTTCTTGGATGCGAATAGATTTTCTTTTAGTGTTTGAGACCAGGACTATATCGTTGACATGGACATATTGGCGGATGTGATTGGAGTAGAGTGAGGGGCATTCCAATCAATTAGTGTGTCTGTTGATCGTGCGATGATAGAGCTTGTTTGGGATGGAATGGCAGAAGGAAGAATTTCGTACTTGAGGATGAATGCCTCAAACATTTTGCTTCACAAGATCGTGATCAATTGCCTCAAACCCAAATTGACTTCGAAGACCAACGTCTCTAACTCAGAAGCAAAGTTAATTTATGCTATCAATGCTGGCAAGAAGTTCTCTCTATCTCACACAATCATGTTTCGCATGTATAGAACGACGATGGTGAAAGACAAGGGCCAACTTCCTTACTTAGCGCTTGTTACAAAGCTATTCAGACATTTCAATATTTAGCCTCCAAAGATTCTATGCATTCGTACCTGTGAACAAATGGTGGTGGGACTAAAAATGGTTTCCAAAATGCGACTGAAGGAGTTGAACAAAGCGTTGGAGCGATTTAAGAAGAAAACCCTTGTCAAGACTCACCAAGATTCTTCGGCTGCAAAACGGAAAGGGAAAGAGCCATTGACTGCTCCATCAAAGAAAAGAAGAGCACTCATATTGGAGGATGAAGAAGATGAGCATGATATCATCATTTCCGCTCTTGCATTGAAAAACTTACATCGTTCCGTTCCAAAGACGGAGGAGAGAGAGGATCAAGACCCAGAAGAAGAAGAAGAGCAAAGAAGTGGAGAGAGAGAATCGTTGAGAAAAGAAGTAGAGGAAGAAATGACTGCAGAAGAAGAAGAGGGCAGAGGTGAACAAAAAGAGATAGAGCATGAAGAGTACTTCTCACCGCCTAAAGGCATTGAAAAAGGGGAGTTGATGAGAAAAGAGGTACTTCTTCAATTGCTTTTAGTGAAGATGTTAGCCGTTCACCTGCAAATCCAGAAGATATCTATGCCTCTCAATTTCCTAAGGAATGTCATGAAGTTTCATCTCCGAATCTGGGTGCTCACGCTGACTTGCCATCATCTGCAAACACTCCTCAAATTGATCATGTAGAGTCAAGTACTCAGACTGATAATTCAGCAGACTTTTGAAGATTGCTTGACATTCTTACAGAGATGCGAGGCCAGATTTATGTCATGGGATGCAAAGTTCAGAACTTGCAGAATGCAAGTCAAGCCTCTTCAGTTTCCTTGCATGATCAAATTCAAGTCCTTACTCTTCAAGTTCAAGCAAATGCTAAGGGTGAAGAAGTGGCTCAACTGAAGGAGGATTTGAAAAAGATGGAAGGAATTGTCTAATCGATGGGAGATTTCCAGCTTATTCGCGTTCCAAAACAATCCTAATTTCATTATCTTTTCGTCTCTACCTTTTTAATGCTGACAAAATGGGGGAGATGGTGCATATTTGAGTTTTGACTCTTGTTTGATTTGACCTTTGATTGACTTAACTTTTGTTTGGATGTTTGGTTGTGACTGGTTTGGATTTGGATTGGTTGTTTGTTGCAGTATCTTAAGTGTTATTGGTATTTCATGGCAAAGATAGTTGTTTTTAACAGGACTAATTTATTTCCTATGGATGCAGATTTATTATTAAGCCAATTATCTTTTGTGAGATATCCATGTTTGCTTGAGTATTGTCTTACAGGTCAAAAATATCCAAATCTGCAGGAAAGTTTTGTCACCATAAAAAATGGGGAGATTGTTGGAGAAAACTTCCTTGCATGTTTTGAAGTTGACAAAATGTTTCCATTAGTCTAGTTTGAAAACTTGCAGGCTCTCTTGTCAAAGTTTGAAGACCACCGGACCACCAAACTCAAGATTCAAAGTCTACTCTCATTGACAGTTTCTAGACCGTCGAAGAAGACTTATCCAAGATTGAGTATTTCTTTAAGGATTTAATTCTATCAACTAAAGAAGATCTCTCGGTTGGATATAGCATCTCGGAATCTATTATTCATCTTGATATTAATTCGGGTCACTTAGATTCGTTGATTGGCGAAGCATACTTGGAAGGTTTTACTTATGAAAACCTAGATCCTGATTGTATGGGCGAGCAGGATTGGTGGGCTATCGTCATATTCCTTAAATAACTCGAAATCTCCCTAATTGATTCTATCCAACGAGTAGATTGGAAGAGCTCATTTGGAAAGTGCCAACTGGTATGAAGGCATGGAGGAGTATATAAGGAAGATGTTTTGGTTATTCGAGTATGTGCACGATAGATAAATTCCAAAGTCTGAAGCTCCTTGTTCTTGGCCAATAAAAACTTGTACACAAAAGAGAATTTATACATTTGTGAGACCTTGAGGAAGTGTAGTAGAGTCTCTACACTGTGGAATCAATGGCGTGATACTGTAATGACTCTTTTGATTCATAGTGAAATCCAGCCGATGGGCTGTCAGTGCGAGAGAGTGGACGTAAGCTTAAATTAAGTCGAACCACTATAAACTTTGTGTTCTTATTCTCTTCCCTAAAATCCTTTACTTTACTTGTAACTTTATTTAATTATTAAAGTCTTGTTTCTATTTCAAAGTTTACTGTTAATCAGACTCAGGTAAAAAGTAAAGTTTTACACTATTCTTCTCAAAAGTTTGTTTTCGTACCTATTCACCCTCTCTAGGTGCTTATACTAGCATTCACAATTTTCATATGGAACACTAGCAATGTCTTAAGATTGATATTCTTGAAGAAACTAATTGTGGTTTTCGGACGTGTGATCATAGTTAGGATTAGAGTGAAAGTTAGTGATTTGTTTAAGATAAAAAAAAAATTCAAGATATAATTGAGATTGAACCTAAATTTGAAGATTTTTTTTTTCATAGGATTAGCTTAAGTAATTGATGTCACATTCAACACAAGTATGACCCCAAGAGTTGGATTGCTTCCGCCGTGGACTGTATTTTTACCCCTTGAAAAATAGAGCACACTTTTTGATATCCTTCGTTGATTTAAAATAAATAAATATTTTTAGGACTTTTGCTTTTGCTTTAGCAAGGAATGATGCGTTGAATTTTAAAAAAGCATCTCCAAGTACATGCAAAAGTGTGGAAAAACACTCAAAATTAAAGAAAGCAAAACTTTTCTCTCACTCTGTGCACTGGCTTCCTCTCATAGTAAATTTCATAATCCATATAAATTGAAATGGCCATGTAATAAGTACATAAACAGAATGAAAGCTTCAACGCCGTTTGCTAAGTGCTCTCGAGAAATTTGTCAAGTAATTAATAGAGGAATTTTTACAATTTCTAATGTTCTAATTGACCTCGTGTTGCACAATCAGTGCAATGACAATTGAACTCTTATGATTAAAGCTCAAATAACAAGTGTGTAAAACAATACCCATGTGATATATTGCCACCTCTCTCTCTCTTCTCATTTAAGTGTGAGTAAAACTGGTCAGACAGAAAGCTGCCTTTTTCCCCTTTCATTTTGTGGGATATGATCATGACAAATTGAGGTAGGGGGAGGGGGAGGTTTGGGGCTTGATCAGCGTTGGAATCCGCCCCATGTTACGCCATTTTAATTCCACCCCCCCCTTGGTCTTCGTTGGAGGAAGGAAACAAGGCACGCTGCTACTGCCGCCATGCCCTGCTACCCGATTGCCATTAACTCCGGTGGGGTTTTATAATTTTACCCACACGAGATCTAATCTCTAAGATTTTGGGGTTTTTCCAACGTTTGTCGGCTCCTCGGTAGGCATTTAATGCTGTAAGGCCAATGTCTTATAAAATTCAGGAAAGTTAGATGCTTAACTTGCTGGCCCGATGCTAGAGCGATGGAAAAGAAAGCCGGTAACACAATGGATCCGGCCTGAGTTCTTGGCCGGACCATTTCTTGGGGTCATTGAGGGCGCTGGCTTTATTCCCAACTAGAATGATCTGGCTTGATCCGACCCGACCCGACCCACTCACAATCAGGCTTGACAACAGCTTCGAAGTTGGATCCTTTTTGTGAGAGAGAGTAGGGGAGGGAGGGAGGTTGATTCTCATTATCCTACCAATGAGCCGCGACCCATGCAATGAAACCCACATGAATCCCAATGTATTTGGGCCGCTTGGGAATTGGATCCATTTTGGAGCTGCTTTCGTCTGAGTTGTGACAACATGTCAATGCCACATTTCCAAAGATTATGCTCCACTCTACACTGTGCCAACCATGCTCGAAGGATGTTTACATGGATTTACTTTGATGTGCAAACACCAAGGTCTAATTATTTGCTCGTCGGTATGCCATATTAATCTCCAAGAAACCTTGAACAGTGGCTCTACAAAGAAAAATTCGCAGCTTGAGTCGCAACGAGTACGGAACATAATATGTTGTGCAAGTACATGCTCAAGAATTAGTAGTTTATGATTTGGGAAGCAGTGGAAAAACCAAATCACCAATCACTGGATGAAGACATGAAAATGAGATTGTAATTACAAGTTCTCTTTTATAAGTTTTTTGGTCGAACCAACATTAGGATGAAATGATTGTTTTGAATGAAACAATAGGGAAGTTCATCAGTTCCAATCCAATCAGGAACCGGACTAGATCAAACCAATTGGTTTTGGGTGGTTCCTATGGGAATTGGTCTAGTTTTTGGTTCCAAATATTTGGAATTGGAAATCGGACTAAATGGTGGAATTGGCCGACAATTATTTTTAATTATTCCTTTAAGCAAGGGCAAACGTATGAATAATTTGTGGAAGTATTTTCTTTTCTTTTACTAGTAACTTCCTTGTGATTAGTAATTTAATTATACTTAACTTTTGAGAAATAAAATAAAACATTTAAAAAATAACACCGACCCAAGAACCTTATCTAGTTTGGTCCAATTCTTCATTCTAAGGTGGAAACTGACCCACTAGTACCCTAAAAAAAGCATGATAGCTACTTTATTTGTTTTCAATAAAATAATGAAAAAGTTGTCCAAAAATTTCTAAATCTGTTGCATTTTGGTTAATTTAGTCATAAACTTTTTTATCGTATCAATTGAGTTCATTTGGTCAAATTGGCTATAATTGTTGATGTTGATGCTGGTCATCCTACGTGGCATCAATTGGCTAGTTATCTTGAAGAAAACTAATCACTCCTTGGACTTATTGGGACTGATTATTGGGACTGATATTGCAAATGTGAACTATGATTAGCAATCTTGAAGCCAAGATTCATTAACGAGAAAGATAGATCGAGACGATAGAACTTTAAGGCACGAAACTTGAACTTGGTCTGGGCCGTGATGTCATATGGACTCATGCCCAAGCCCAATGTGGTTTGATTTGAACCGGGCTCTACTCATGCTGGGCTAGGACTGCTTGAACCGGGCTGGGCCATCATTGGGTCGGACCCGGAGACATAAATGGAGTGGCTTTTCTTGATTTGTGTTGATAAATAACTAGGGTTTCATTTCGTAAGTTGAGCAATGAGACCTAATGGCCTGCAACGGACGCTAATGAAAGTTTTGCCTACTATATTTCGGCATCAAGCCTTTATAATTGCAAGGCTAGCGATTTTCTCACACTTACATGTGATTAAGTGCACTGGAGTTGAGATCAGATAAGTTTATACCGTGCCTAATCCAACATGTTTCGATTGATCAGGTTAGCATCACGTAAACTTGTGTTAACATGTGTTTCACATGGTCAGGAGTTCGTTATTTTAATACTGTCCAGTGTGCTGCATTGAGGGTCACATAATTCATCAACAACCCGTGTTGTATTAGGATTTCAAAGTGGTGATCCAATTACGTCACGAAAGTACGAACCGCAGGCTCCATGTGATGGTAGAAAGGTCGAGTACCATAAGCCACCGAATCAAATGGATTCTTGTTGTCTGTCTAGGCAATTGCGATGAACCGATGCCACCGTGCCGACCGTTGCGATGTTGGAGGGGCTTGGGGGGACGGGCGGATGAAAGGAGTCGAACCCTTCGCCACCTAAAAACCCACAAAATATAAATCATGTCAAATCTTGTGACAAGTTGATGGAGTATGTGATCATTTGCATCAAACTCGAACCAGCCATTTTTGGAATGACTTTTGATTGGCCACTAATTGCTAAATAGATGGATGCTCCTTGGCTAGTTGCTACCTAATAAAAATAATTTGGGAAAAGAACCTAATTAGTTATGAATTTATTGTATGGATATAAATTCAGTTATTAACTTTTCGATTTTACTAATTTAGTCCTAAACTTTGTGCGAAACTCCAATATACACATTTCAGTTAATTTTTGCTGGAAACCACGGCAGTCTGGACATCAACAGCCATCCTATGTGACCACTTTAGCAATTTGTGATGAAAATTAGCTAGAAAAATCGTACTAAGATTTTTGTGCAAATGTTTAGAATTAAATTGACAAAATTGAAAAATATTTGTTTGATATGTTGGCATGGTCGGCCCTTTCACAATCACAGCTCAAATAAAGCAAAGGGGTCTCAAGGGTCTAGGTAAGTAATAAGTGCTTGTTCAAAAGAGATTTTTGTAGAAAAATTTTTGGGACATGTTTGATACGAAGAAACGCAAGAATGAATGGAATCTAGAATCGAATAGATACCATATTAGGCCGTAATATAAGAAAATAATGTACGTATCAAAAAAATTTAGGAGTTGAATACTAGATATCCTTCCTAACATAAATATGAGAAGAATCAATAACACTCAAAGGACTCGAAACCGAAATCACGATTGTATCGTGGCCTCCATACCATGTACCAAACATACAGCATTGCATCTACCGAAAAATTGTACATTCACCAGTCCAATTTGCATCTTCCCTGCTTCCCTACGAAATACGGTGATTGTTGATTGTATTCAAGAATGTGCTTTACAAAGCAACTGTTGTCTAACATAAGAAGACCACGCTACAAGTCTACAACCACCAGGAGAACTCGAAAATGCAGCAGATAAAATGCATTAGTGTAACCGCTATTTGCCTGCTCAATGACAGCAAATTGATCAGTCAATGATCGATCTAAACCGCTATTTTTCTTCTCTCTTTCGCTTCACCACAACAAACAAGGAGATGACTCTTTGGTAACCTTTGAGAGTCAAATCACATGGAAAGTAAGCGATTTTCAGATTAATTGACTGTAGCAATTGAGATGAAAATTGCAGGGTACTATAATAAAGTAATCATTTAACATAAGATGATTTCTCCACAAAACTTATGCTTAGAAAAATGTTTATGTCAAGCCTTGTGCATATCAATGCATACGTGAAAGCCTGATACAGAATGGACGCTGTTATTCCAACAAGTATATTTCTGTGAAGGTACTTCCTTCTATAAAACTCTGTACGAGATCAATCCCCCAACTGTCTCAAGAACCAAGTGCTTCATGCGAGCAAGCAGCAGCAGATAGGATTTTGCCTTGGGGCCTACAGTAAGCAGTAATAATGAATCATCTTAACTGATTAGAGAAAATCCCAATATAAGACTCAATGAGGAATAAGACTACTAGGATGGCTATCCATATTTTGGTAAAATAAAGTTTTCGGAGGGCATCAAGTACGGACAACAAGGCTTGTTAAGGCAAGCACTCGCCAATTTGCAGCAAATGCTTTCATGGTCACTCAAAGATTCATATCACTGCTAATGTTATATACGCACACAATGCCAATGATGATATTTCTTCTTGAAAGAAGCTCTTGTTTTGCGAACAGTTCTCTATCTTGCTTAGGTATGAGTTTATCATCTCAATAGCTATAAACAAATCCTGCAGAGTAAAATGCACCATGCAAATGGGTTAGGACCAAAACCAGATTACTTGTCAGCAAATTATGGCTAGAAAGGATGCAGAACCTTGCAGTTGGGAAGATGATTTCACACATCACGTAACACGTACTAGCTTGCCAATGTTCCAATGCTATGAAACGATCTAACCTACTTCATTTCCAAAATTCTCTAGGGGTTGTACTATTAGGATTAATCCAATCAAGCAAGCATGCCACTTCTGTTTCAAAAGGATATATGGTTCATGCGCTACTAACCCCGATGGTCTTATGACAGCAGCTTAATGTAAAATAAAAGTGATTGCCTGCAGTGCATCTGCTAAGAGTCTCAGACAAATACAAAGCTAGAGCTTCATACCTTCCATGATGCAAGACTTTTCACGTAGAAAGGAGGACTTTCGTGCTCATCTTTTGATGCCTTAACTACAGATTTTGGACCTTCAATTGGTTTCAAGTGTACCAAATCATGTAAGTACAAAGTCTGGGAGTAGGAAGAGTGAACTTAAAAGAATCCAATTAAGCAAGAATCCATGCATATATTTTGTATCAGTACCTTCGCTTGCCCCCGAGTTCACCGAAGCAGGTTGATAGGCCCCTCCAGGTCATGCATCTTATCCTCTTGATTTCTAATTGGGACGAGAAGGAAAAATTAATAGCAGAGGAGGTTCATGCCTTAATGGAGAAAAAGGAAAAAATGGAAAAGGAAGAAAGAAGACCGCGAAAGAAGGAAAAACTCATGCATGGACTTCAAAACTCTTCGTCATGGAAGCTGCTGCGGTAAGTCACCCCCAACATGAAGATGGCTGGTCAAATCCATCGGTTGATAGCGGAAAATTAGGATAAAGTTGGAGACGGCTCGATAAGTCATCGACTGTATCTTCTTCAACATCGCCAACATCTACGAAACAAAAGCAGGACATCAAGGTCTGCGCAGAACTGACTTGCACGTTTTCATTCCTTTCAACTCCTACGTAATTTCATCGTTCTTTTACCATTGCCTCAGCATTCTTGACCTATCGATCCAGCATACTGATGTACACTTCAACAGCAAGTAAACTAGTTCCACGCAATTATTCGCAGTGAAATATGCAGGCAGCAAAATGGTCGAGCCCAAAGTACCTCGTTGAAAACCTCGTTGCAGTGACCTAACAGCTCCTCAAACGACAGTTGTTGCTGCTCGCAGTCGACATGCGTCAGTTCAGTGGCACTGAATGAAGGCCGAAGAAGCTGAATCTGCGATCAAAATACCAAAAAAAAAAACAATCGGCTGGGAAGAAGGAAAATGCACGACCCGAAATATAAATCATCCCTTGCAACTTTTCTCGGCTTAGTATCCAAAGGAAACGCGGTAGCAAGTGAAATGAGAAGAGATTCAACTCAGTGATGCGATTCACAACTTTAAGAGTTGGATGGAACGAGAATTGCAAGAAGGGACAGAGAGCGATGGGACGACGATCGATGGATTGCTGGAGGGCATTGATGTTAGACGCAATTTGCGCAATCCCAAGATCTCCATAACTAAAACAATAACATACATAATTGAGTAGAAAGATTAACGCACCTATTTTTGGATCCATCGAACATAAAGTGGAAGCAGAAAAGGGATTACCCACTCATCAAGGGGATCCACGCATCAAGTCCTTCTATTCTATTACCCTCCGTATCACTAGTTCAATGAAGTGGCCCCCTCACGTTTAGGGTTAGGTAAACGCCACATGTGAGAATTAGGGTTAGAGGAGAGACTTGAGCACTATTTATAGAGTTCCTAACCAGGCCCCCCCCATTACGGGCCAAGCTCAACTCGGCCCATACTAGCCAGCCCCATATTAAACTAATTAAGAAACCTTTTATCTCACCTTAGACCAATCATGTTTTACGGTAATCGTAAAAATAGTAAATTATAATATCAATTAATTTAGTCCACATTAGGAAAACTCTTACATTCTCCCACTTGGATTATATTAATTGAAATCGTACCGTATGTGCGCATATTTGGTTCAGAGATAATTCTTAATAGTCAATCATATCCCATAAAGTCTTAAACACCGAATCATGGTGGTAACTACATGTATACACACATAGCCTCCTATGGTCACGAGTGCTCTCAACTTTATTGATATGGATTCAATATGGTAGTGTGTCAAATGGATAACATTTCTCATAGGAATATCCCATTTGTCAATCACCATTCTCTTACCTTAAGCGACAAAAAAAAAAAAAAAAAAAAAAAACTCGTACCACTAGAGGATGTTTTTATGGTTTCATGAACCCACATATGTCTTGTCCTTACGGTCAACATTTCTTTATATATAACAAGACATATGGACAAGGCTAATAATCGAATGCCCTTAGCCTTCACTCAAAGTTTATACAGTACCTTGAGACTTTATCAATATGTATTCAACATAATAACAACACATTCAAAAATATTTTATTAAATGCAAAAGTTGATACATATCAAACCGTTACAAAGTGTAACGAACACGAATGAAACATTTATCAGAGTAAAACCAAAATAGCTCCCACTAAACAACTGCATCTCATGATGCTCCTAAGCCCATGCTAATGACATGTTGCTCAAAAACACATGGGCGTAGACCTTTAATCAATGAATCTGCAACCATATCATCTATGCAAATATGTTATATCATTACGTCACATTTCTGTACCGTTTCTTTATGGTAAAAAATTTTGGCTGCCATTTATTTAGACCCCTTGAGATCTCTGTAGTAAATAAATAATACTACAAATTTATTGTCTCAATACAACCGTATGGGTCTATCCATAAAGTTAAAAACAATCAACTCCTTCATGAGGTTCTGGAGCCTAATAGCCTAAGTAACAGCCTAAAAGAATGTTACAAACTCTACTTATATAGTAGAGGATAACATAGAACTTTATTTATTGCACTTCCTGCTAACATAAATATGTATATTGTTATTGATTGCATGTCATCAGAACAGCCAGCAAAGTTTATATCTAAATACCCTACTAACTGCAATAATTGAACATGTCTGTAAATTAGCATATAATCTTATGTCCTCTTTAAGTACCTTAAAACATTCTTGATAGCAACCCAGTGATCACGTCCTGGATTTGATCGATATTTGCCTAAAAGTCTTGTCACAAAGACAATATTTAATCTAGTGCAAATTTGAGTATACATTATACTTTTAAGTACACTGACACAAGGTACACCCAGTGATCCCTTAACAATAGGAGTAATTCATGGCTTGCAATGATGTATATTGAATATTTCCAATATACAATCAGCAAATGTCCTAAAAAAAAAATCTAATATAATATGGAAAAAACAATCCTTACAGACCTCTGTAGAAAGGATACACGATGTCTCATGGTCACAACTTGTAAGCAAAATATCATGTACATAGCGTATGAGAAAAAAACAAATTTCCTCCCACTAACCTTACAGTATATTGAATTATTTTGTTCCCAATTGAATAAGATAACAATACTATGAAACTTTAATAATATTGTCAAGAAACTTACTTAAGACCATGAATTAGAACTTTTCAATCTACACACAAGTTTACTTGAATTTGCTGCAAAATCATCCAGTTGCACTATATAGATTTTGTATCTATTTGATGTAACTCCATATCAAAATAAATTATTAATGCCACGTTCACTCTGAAAGAATCTTTAAAAATAGTAGAAAGAAGTAATTATTTCTTCACTATAAACTATCCACCCCTCTTTTAGAGTGAAAACTTTAGCTACAAGTTTAGTTTTAAACTTCACAATTTTCCTTTGAAATCCTTTTAATTTTATACGCCAATTTGCAACTAATGAACTTGCGATCTTTAGGCAAGGAAGTTAATTTCCAAACATTATGATGTTTCATAGATTATATATCGCCTTTTTTAACATCTAATCGTATACTTGATTGAGAACAAGAAACAATATTTATAAATATGTTACAACATCAACCATATAGTGGATATTGCAGTTATGCTCTCACAAATAGACTATATAATTTAATGGAATAACTGATCGTCTTTCCCTATTAAAACTCCCGAGTAAAGTTACTACCACTTCATTCTATACTTGAGAGGTTTAAAAAAAAAAATTCATCATAAACTATATCAAGAATAGTACTTTAAACATCAACAAGTTTAGTCTATGGTATAGGAGATTCAACAATTGTCTGTACCACAATTATCTGTATAGGCAAAGACAAAGACACGGTGATTTTCCATCGTACTATTATCTTTAATGATCTGAGAACAGCTATCCTCTACAATTACGTCGAACTGTAGAAACTTTACAGTATGTGACTCAATAATACTTGTACCTTTTTTAAGGTCATAAATTTGATACCCCTTAGAACAATCTGAGTAAGATACAAAATAATTCCAATTTGATCTAAATTCCAACACACTTAATATTAAATTAGATAACATCACTTCTGCATGACATCTCTAAATTTAATATAATTCAAGTAATTTATGTCCAGTTTATAACTCAAAAGAAGTTTATAAAAATAACTTTGATAAGAAACGCCTTTTGTATGTGAAAAAGTTGCTTTCAAAATATTAGCCCATAGAAGACCGGATAAATTAGTCTTACTAATCATATTTATCACCATGTTCAATATGGTGCATTTATGCCTTTCGGCCAAATCTTTTTATCAAGATTTTCAGTTACCACCTAAGAATTTACCAAATATTTGACAAATGACCATTTAAGCTATTTCGCATTGTCATACTTGCCAAAATACTCACAGCCACTGTTAAGCCTGACAACCTTGTAAGACTAATTGTAATTATTTTATTCTTTATCTCGGTAATTTTACTTCCACAATAATCTATAGAAGTTTTTAGATAACCGTTAAGAGTAGACATAATATCAACATTGTCAACTTTTCTACTTTTCCTTTAGACATATGTGAGATTATTCCTTAAATAGAAAATTTTGAAAACAACCTCTTCAACCATATACGAGATGTATATGCCATTAGTACTTAAATATAATCTTTGCAGATGTGTCCTAATTTCAGTATAGATAAAACATAACTTTAAGACATTAAAGCTTTCATCATCTTTTAGCAGTGTAGTCAGTAGACAAGCCACTTTTCAAGTGTTCCTGAATGGAACGCTTCATGGATAGTAATCAAATTCTATTGCTCTTTTCTCAAGCAGCAAATTATATGTTAACTACTTAAAATTTGAAGCAGTAAAAACTTCAATAAAAATAAAGTTATTAATTACAGAAAATGTGACTGAAAAACAAGCAATATATATAATTAGTATCATGTGAGCACCGTGTAACTTGATGTACAAGTACACATCTAGAGAGTTACACACATAATCATATAGTTATCTTTGGGCATAATACATGACATGCAGTTGTACACTCCCCACATGATAGTAGTTATGTGAATATATTCTAATTTTCGTGAATTCATCACTTTTGAGTAGATGAACCACTGGGATCAGTCAATCCTCTGCCACATCATCATGTATTCCTCCATGGCCTAATACACAATCACATCCTTTGGGAGTATGACCATGCATTAGGCCATAAGACATCCCAATCAGCATACGAGACCGAAGTTTCTCAAATCCAATCAAGCGTGCCACTTTGGCGGTCACTACTCAATTGAATCATTGAAACTCTCTCATACTAGGAATATAAACTTTACTACTCATATATATCATATACATGTGATTTTAACTTTAGTAATAGGGGCGGGTTATCACTAAAATCACATATCATGCTAATTACATTGCTTTATCTATTAATAAAAAATTAATCATACATATATATATATATAGCGAACTTGAAAGACAGATTCTAATGAGATCACCGATCATAGCAACACAAGAAAATTCTCATAACATAAAAGCAAGCATCTCTTGTGCACCCCGATTACTGATTACTAGAACAACATTAAAAGAATGCAAATCCAAATGATCCCTCACAAGTTAACATCAATAGCAATACAGAGTACTCCAGATTGACAAGCTTGATAGCTAATCAACTATTGCTCATGAGTTTCATAAGGCAAAACATGACTCCAAAGTCAATAGCTGATATATTAGCCAATTTTAAGTAACAAATTATCATTGCATCAACTAGTGGCCTATAAATTGAATCAAAACACATAACCAAATATCTAAACTATAATAGTAGATACAATTGTTCTATGTAAATGCTGTAATACTTCTTAATCATAAAAAATATTCAACTTGATAGATATTAACCAGAGACCATATGAATTTAGATACAATATACAATAACTTAACTGACATGCATTACCCACATTCAGCATATGTGTTAATCAATACAATCAGTTTGGTCACGGATTCTTAAGATGTTCATCATTCAAAAGTTACCAGCGTATCAAGGAGTATGCTTGAGAAACAAAAGTTTTATAACTTTTACTGTATCTTATCACCTTAATACATAGCTCAAATACTATCCCACACTGATTGTATCTCATTAAGCCAGTTTCAATTTATAATAAAGTTTGATTTTATTAATGAATCACGCATTCATAATGTTTATGTGATAACATATTAGTAACGCATCACATGTATTTCCAAAATCACAAAAAATACAAGAAAAATACGCAAAAATACACTAAAAATACACATATTTAGGACTTTGTATGTATTTTTACATCCATAAAATCATCAAATATATAAAATAAATACACCACAATATAGAAGAGGATCATACGAATCCATCGCTGCCAGCCACGCGCCAATCGAACCACCCAAGCGTGCACACACATACTAGACTTTCAAGCTGATGTATACCCAAGTTCCTGTGAAGAACTTTCATGGTTTTTCTGGCCATTAGGACCTTAGTTGATGAGGGGCTGGCTTGGTTTTTAATGGCCCAACTAAAATCATTTCATAGATGTGTGGCCTCATTCTGATCAGACAAACCTACGTATTTATACTTTTAACCTTGTTCAACCAAAAATATATATACTTTTAATCCTATAAAGGTTTGCTTTTAGTTGGCCTTTTAAATGGAATGTTTGGTTTACTACATTTGTGAAAAAAATTTCTTGAAAAATTGAAAGCTTAGAAGAGACAAACATTGAAGTCCTACAAGGCAATAAGCTAGAACCGAGGTTCTAATCAAAAAGGAAAAAAAAAAATCACGATATGATCACCTCATAGAAGGGTAGGAAAACTACTTTCTATCCCCTTACTTTGGCCACTTGTATGATCAGGACTCTACTTTTTATTTTTCTGATCAAATCCCGAGGTGAGCAAATGGCCCAGTTCAACCTAAAACCAACCCTATTGGTTTCAAGTCAGTTCACACATGGGGACCAATTCCTAGGTAAAAAAATTAAGAACTTATCTTAACCTATTTTATACCTAGTTCATTGATCAACTCGATGTGCGTTCAATCATTTTCTTAGCATCTAACTTTTAAGGTATAATATGAAAATTAAGAAAAGAAATGACATTAGCTCATCATAGTTCGATAAGCTTACATTCTCGATTGAAGCTTATTTTTTTAAAAGATAGGATGTGATCATAATTATTAAGACGAGAAAATGGGAATCAAGACAAAAAAAAAAAAAAAAAAAAAAAAGAAGGATTTTTGAGAAACAATAAAAAAAATAGCACATAAACATTAATGCATTATAGAGAAATACATTATATGGGAAATTGTCCAAAAAATCCTGAATTTATTATTAGTGTCAAATTGAACCCAATTTAATCAACGATGAGGCGTTTTCTTTTGTTTTCCAACCTAGTACCTTCAAACTTTTGATAAATTCTATATGCTTTTATTTTTAATAAACATTTAATGATGAGGAAAGATCACCATTAAATTATATAGATACACACACATACAATCATTGGCGGAGAGTTACCCTGTCTAATGCATTATTAAGAAAAATATAAATGCCTGCTTGTGCAATTAATAATTGCATATTAAATTGTCATGTCAAATTATATCCCCTAACATCCATTGATCGGCAGCTTTGTCTGATTTCTCGGAAGCCATGATCCGGGACCACCTCGCGTGTCTAAAGATGAACATTTCGAGGACCACCAGCTTGACTTGCTCTCTTGCCTGACCAAGGATGACATCGACTTGTACGACCACCCAATTCAGCCGGATTGGCTTTGCCGGAAGATCCAATCAATTTAATTCAAAACCTTTCACCTCGAAATTGTCGTTGGTCGTGGGATCTAACTTGAGTTAAAATGTGAAAATTGATAGGATAATAATTGGGGTATTTATCTAAATAATTCAATCTAAATATTTTTATTATGAATATTTAATCTTCAATTTTTTTAACTATTCATCATGATGGTTTTATTAATTAATGTGATGGGCCTAAGTTAGCCCGTCCACCCATGTTGGGCCTAAAAGCCCAGCCCACAAGATTATGACCCATGGATGGAGGGATATGATGAAGGGGCACGTTTTTTTTTTTTAGGGGACGTATATAAGGGAGAAAAGAGAGGGAGGAACACACATTTTGGCATAACGTACGTTCCTCCTCCCTCTCTCCCTCCAAAAGAAAAACAGTAAGCAAAAATGCGACACCATCTTCCCTTCAAGGCCAATTGACGTCATTGGATCGAACGGGATCGGTTTTCTCTTCCTCATATCGGCGTCAGTATTTAATCTGTGGCTAACAAGGTACGCTCGATTCCGTGGTGTGCTTTAGGATCGGTGATGCATGTGTTTTTCGTGAGCCTGTCTTCCGCACAAGTTTAGGGGTTCGATTTAGTGTCGAATTCGGTTTTTGGGAATCCGACAATCCTAATATTGGTATCAAAGCCATAGTTCTTGTTTCCCGATCCTTTTCCATGTTATTCCCGACCCCTTTCATGTTTATGGATGATTTTTTTTATTAATTTTCGTGAAATTAATCGGCCGACACCGATCGGGCCGAAAAATCCTGACACCCGAGCACTGTTCATCCATTTTTTTCGAGTTTCTGTAACTCAAAATTGATTTTTGATGGCGTTGGATGGAAGGTCTCGTCAAGACGAGCGCAACGAGTGGCGGAACGCCGCCAAAGGCTGCCGGACGCGCCCCAACCCGCAGCCGGAACGAACCTTTGCACGCGCCGATTCGCAGGGAAAGGCGCGTGCGTCGCCTGCGCGCGCGCGACCGATGCGCGCACGTGCGCTGCGCGGTCGCGCGCGTGCAAGGCACGCGCCGGCGACGTCACACACATGTCGGTCCAACCTAGCCCAACCAGCCCGGCCGGTCCGACCGGTCCGACGACCTAACCCGGCTAACCGTTGACCATTGACCGTTGACGACCGTTGACCGTTGACTTTGACCGTTGACCCAAAAAAAAAGAGAGGAAAAGAATGTGTTTCTTTTTCCAATTGAGTCTATGTGGATTATATGTGATCACTTATTTGTTCTACATTTGTTGCAAGAACAATGCCTCCCCTTAGGTTGCGCACACCTATTCGTGCATTTACCGATGAACAAAAGGAAAGGCTTTCTAAGTTGATAGCTGAGCTGACTGATCATCGATGGGAGAGTGGTGACTTAATTGATCACATTCTTGAAGTCAATGGGAAAATTCAAAATGTCATATGGAATGGTCGTCCTTTGCCACAGTCTGAGATGGTGCGATTTTTCATGAACACCCTTCCACCAGAATGGCAAAGAGTGTTGAATCGCATATGGGATGTCAACAAAGCCACTTCATATAGGAAAATTGTGATGGATTTTATAGATGGATATTACTGGATTGTTACAAGGGAAAAGATTAAGAAATTGAACAAAAGAGGATCTTTTCCAGTTCGTGTATTGACTTGGTGTTAGATGTATTGGCTGGCCTTTGTTAAGTGTGCTTTGTGAACATCTTATGTAATGTTTACTACCTGATTGTTGTTGATGTAGCAACTGATATGTTAGTTGTATTATGTGAAAGCATTATTATTCTATTGGATGTCAAATATTATTTGCTTTTTATTATTATTGATTGCTGTGGGTAGTTCATAGAAGTTTTTGTAGCTTCATAGAATTTATTTTGCATAAGACAATTATATTAATGATAGTTTTAAGTTAGGATTTTTGGAGGATGATTGGAAACATAGTGACCTTTTGATTCCGAAACCTTACTTGAAATTGTTCATTAATATGATGGGTCTGTGCAAAATGGATGCATAAATGATAGGCATTAATAATTCGTGCATATATGTCTGATGTGTTCAGATCAATGGCTTCAGCCACAAAGAGCATAGTTGCCGAGCTTAACAAAGGTGAAAAGCTCAATGGCGATAACTATGAAATATGGCACATGAAAGTCCAATATGTGCTAGAAGAGCAAGAGGCACTAGAAGCTCTTAACCCGACCATGGTAGAACCCGAAGAAGGAAACACCGCACAAAGACAAGAGAGATAAGGAAGCATTTGCTGCATGGAAAAGAAAGAACTCTCTTGCTCGCATTACGTTGTTGAGTAGCATGGAAAATGACGTCATTCGAGAGTTTAGGCGTTTTGAGAATGCCAAGGAAATGTGGGAAGCATTGGCAGCAAGATTTGGTCATACTTTAGTGACCAGATTGAGACAGCTCACTATTAGGTTTGACTCTTATAAGAAACCTCATGGTTAGACTATGAAGCAACATCTTAGAAAGATGTCAAACATGATAAATGAGCTGAAAGATGTTGGCCATGTCCTAACTGATGAGCAGCAAGTGCAAGCAGTGATTCGTTCCTTACCTCAGAGTTTGGAGCATATGAAGGTGCACCTGACCCATAATGAAAATATCAAAACCTTTGAGGATACAGTGCGTCATCTTAAGCTGGAAGAGGATCACCTCTTGGCGGCTAAGCCGGAAGCTGAAATCTATCAAGTTGGTTCTAGCTCACATGGAGCTTCGAGCTCCAAGTGCAAACGTCCTAACTGGTTTGATAAAGGGAAAGGCAATGAAGCAAGTCTTTCAGGGAAGAAACCTAAGTTTAACCAACATGAAAGAGGAAAGCGTCCTCGAATGAAGAAGCTTACAAGGGTGAAGTGTTACAACTGTGACAAGAAGGGTCATTATACTCGCGACTGTCGTGAGCCAAAAAAGGTATACACCCATTGTACTTTTCAGAACTTTGCTTTTGTGTCGAGTTCTGTATTCTTAACTAAGTCTAATCCTTTGTGGACTGTGGATTCAGGAGCGATAGACCATGTAGCGAAGGATAGAGAATCCTTTGTGGAATTCCGACGAGTACCAACTGGAACTAAGTGGATTTATGTGGGAAATAACTCCAGAGCTGAAGTTAAGGGATTGGCACCTGCCAGTTGAACATGCGTGGTGGACGCAATTTATTCCTACATGATGTATTGTATGTTCTGGAGATTCATCGGAATTTAGTGTCTGTTTTAGTGTTGGTCAAGCTAGGTTTTAATATGAACTTCCATAATAAAAGTGTGGATTTGTTTTTGGATACAAATTACTATGGTTGTGGTTATTTTCTGGATGGTTTCATTGTATTAGATATTGACTATGTTAATGCAAATGTTTGTTATTCCCTTCTCATGTCTCCTAATTCATATGATAATGATGTGAATGTGTGGCATGCTAGAGGGCTTGTTGGGCAACATTGAAAAAGTCAATTTGCCCATATGTGAGCATTGCCTAGTAGGGAAAACGACAAGGAAACCATTTGGAAAAGGTAAAAGAGCTGAATTTCCTCTGCATTTAATCCATTCTGACGTCTGTGGTCCAATGAATGTGAGAAAAAGGCATGGGGTTGTTTATTTCATCACTTTTATAGATGATTATACTTGATTCGGATATATCTATTTAATTTCTCATAAATCTGAAGCAATAAGTTGTTTCAAAAGGTTTATGAACTTGATAGAAAATCAATTAGATAATAAAATAAAAGTATTAAGATCCGATCGAGGTCAAGAATATTTATCTAATTAGTTCAGAAAATTATGTGATGAAAAAGGAATAGAAAGACAGTTATCTATTCCATGTACTCCTCAACAAAATGGTGTTGTGGAAAGAAGAAACATAACCCTACTAGAAATGGTTAGGTCCATGATGGCGCATGCTAACTTACCTATCACTTTTTGGAGTGATGCATTGTTAACTGCTGCCTATATACTTAATAGGGTGCCTTTCAAATCAGTTACTTCCACTCCATATGAGTTATGGACAAGTAGAAAACCGGACTTAAGTTTTCTTAAGCCATGGGGTCGTGCTGCCTATACTCATGAGTCCTCTCACAAGTTTGGGAAATTGGGTCCCAGAGGAAAGAAGAGTATTTTCATAAGATACTCCGAACACTCGAAAGGGTATGTGTTCATAGGTGAGCAGGAAAGTGGGAGTATAATTGAATTTGAATCACGGGGTATCACACTCTTAGAGGATAAATTTCCTAAGAAGGGCGAAATAGGGGAAGATTACTCCCTATTTGAAATCTTGGATCAAGATAATGATATTAGTGAAGTTCGTCCAAGTGGGAGTAATATGAAAAGTGATGAATTGAATTCAACTCATTTTCAATTGCAACCACATGATGAGATGACGTCATCATTATCTAATCCTAGTGGGAGCATAATGGAGAATGATGTGCAAAGTGTACAATCTCCCATACGGCGAACAAGTCGCCAAAGTATTCTCCGTCGACGTTTTGACATTAAAGGGGAAACTTTTATGATTGCTCCACAAGATGAGGATGAGCCAAGAAATATACATGAGGCTCTAAGTTGCCATAATAAAGAAAAATGGATTCATGTAATGGAAGAGGAGATTGAGTCAATGAAGTCAAACCAAGTTTGGGAACTGGTTGATCTTCCAAAGGGACGCAAAGTTATTGGGAACAAGTGGGTTCTCAAAATAAAGTGAAAAGCTGATGGCTCGATAGAAAGGCATAAGGCTCGCCTTGTGGCGAAGGGGTATAATTAACAGGAATGAATTGATTATGAAGAAACATTTTCTCCTGTAGTAAGATTTACCTCGATTCGCATTATTCTGACAATAGTGGCTAGTATGGATCTTGAGTTACATCAAATGGATGTAAAGACTGCTTTCCTCAATGGAAAATTAGAGGAAGAAATATATATAGAACAACCTGCTGGTTTCATTAAAGAAGGCCAAGAAGAAAAGGTATGTCGATTTTTAAGATCGATATATGGCCTTAAGTAGTCATCAAGACAATGGTATATACATTTTGATAATGCCATAATGGCATATGATTTTACAATGATTGATGAGAATTATTGCGTATATATCAAAAGATCCAAGGATCAATTTGTGATCATATCATTATATGTTGATGATATACCAATTGCCGGAAGTAATATGGAATTTGTTAACACCGTCAAGAGTTGGTTATCTTCCAACTTTGAGATGAAGGATATGGGTAAGACTGCATACATTCTTGGAGTTAAGATTTCAAGAGATCGTTCGAAGAGATCGTTATATCTTTCGGAAGAAACATATATACATAAGGTTCTTGAACGATTTCGTATGCAAGATTGTAAACCCATAGACACTCCTATTGCAAAAGGTGAAGGATTGAGCCATAGACTATGTCCAAGGACTCCACAAGAGAAGGAACAAATGAAACACGTTCCTTATGCTAGTGCTATTGGGAACTTGATGTACGCTATGATGTGTACAAGACCTGATATATGTTTTGCAGTTGGAATGGTGAGTAAATACCAATCCAACCCAGGTCAAGCACATTGGAAAGCCGTTAAGAGAATATTGAGGTATCTAAAGGGAACTGCTGATTATACGCTGAGTTATCAAGGAAAGGATCTGCGACTTTAAGGCTATTCTGATGTTGATTATGGAGGAGATTTCAATGAAAGGAAATCTACCTCTAGCTTTATTTTCTTACTAAATAATGGCGCCATATGTTGGAGTAGTAAGAAACAAACGTGTATAACCTTGTCCACGATGGAGGCTGAGTTCGTGGCATTATCAGCAGCGGTATAAGAAAGAGTTTGGCTTAAGATATTTTTGGATCATTTAGGTGTTATTGAGAAAGCTGCAAATCCATTATTGCTTAATTGTGATAGCCAAGCAGTTATAGCGTACACCAAAGATCCAAAATATCATGGCAAGACCAAACATATAGATACCAAGTATAACTTTGTCAAAGATATGGTTGCACGAAAGGATGTGAACTTACAGTACATATCTACGCATAGAATGGTAGCATATTCTATGACAAAGCCAATACCTAGAGATGTGTTTTGTGGTCATGTAAAATCTCTAGAATTGCGTAAAGTCTGATGTACTGGATATTGTAACACATCAATGAACTTGTGTTTTTTCATTGTTAATGCTATGAATCTTTGTTTGATCTTTATGCATCATAATGCTCAGTGCATTACTTTAAATTGAGAAAGTATGTCAGATAGATATAAGATTGGCCCACTCACACGGGTAATCGCATCTATTTACTATGTGATAAATAGAGATGAGACTATTTTTAAGCTTATTATCTAGGTGATAATCGAGAGCTCAAGCTTAGAATACGTATGTCGCCTTAACTGAGTGTTAAGATGATGACATAATACTTACTATGTCCGAAAGTAAAATAACCCACATATTTTACTTTATCTGTCTATGATGTCAGATGTGAGTTCTGATGAATTTTGTGAATGAGTAGATACGTGAACTCAAGTTAGACATTGGGTATATTTGAATTATCATATGTACGGTATTGAAGGTGTAGACATACGCTCCATGGGAAACGAGTTAATACCATAATACGTATTTCATACTATGTATGCATGAGACAACCAATAAGAGTGGCAAAAGTTTGATCTCAACTTTTATGCCGTGTGAGACTTTTGAGGAAAAGAGTTCCTTAATTTTTAGTGCCCTCATGACTCTTACTTATTCTCAAGATTTCTATTTAGTGTTTGCTATCTTAGGATGTTACCAATGGTCATGAGTAGATTCGATCTAATGGGATATTTCTAGAAAAGCAAACTAAACTGAAATTGAGAGTTTGAAGGAAAGAGGAAGATCGAATTTGGAGAATCACATTGTGGTTTTGTATTCACTGGTCAACCAATTATGATTGTCTTTGGGATAATTATTAGTTCAGAGCCTAGAGACACCCAAAAATTTCAGGATGGAAACGTTTCTAACCTATCCAAGCTGCATTTCTTGGAGGATCCTCCCAGGCTGGAGAAGAAGAGGAATTTAGAAAGCCATAGAGAGGTTTTTCATAAACACTCACTTTACTTCAAGGGACTCTACCCAAAACACTACACACACATTGCCTTATATAGGCAATGAAAGGTTACAAGGACATAAATAGGGACCAACTCACGAGTCCAGATACAAACAACGGCACCGGAAACTTTCAGGAGGGAATTATTCGCACACTATGAACAGTAACTGTACTGGGAACAGTACATTCCCTAGCCTAGTGCTACAGTAAAAGTAAACAGTGATTTTGCTACAGTGAAATTGTACTGACTCAACGGTCTCGTCCGTCACGAGCATTGTAGCTACATACTGAGTCATCATCTGAGCTGTTTTCTAGGAGATGTGCTTCATATTTCTGCTGGAGGCCTTTAAGGTCTTGAGGTGAGAGGATTTGGTTCAGCCTTCGAGATGAGGATGCTTCATGAGCCCAATGGGATGCTTCTTCTTCTGCCCAGTTTGTATTTTCACTGGTAGTGTTGGCAGGAATGCTTGGCTGAGGCCAATTGGATGGCTGTGCATAAAAGGATGTGTCCATGTTTTGAAATGAGGATGAAGGTCCTTGTTCATAGGGATTCTGGGACAGAGGACCTCCAAAGCGTGCGTAGGGGTCTTGAGTAGACTGGACAATGTCATCTTCACCTGTCATTTCATGCTCTTGGGATGATGCAGCTTGTATGTATTGCCTGAGTGCTTCTTTAGCTTCTGGTGCTAGGTCATAATGATCCCACGTAGTGGGTGCATTATTCCAAACATCTTCAGGAATAGTTTTGTTTTCCTGGCATAGGATTCTTTGGAGTTCTCGATACTCGTTTTCACAAAATCTAACAGATCTTGGATAAGATTTGTGAATCCGGGCTTCTTGACTGTTCAAGTGAGGCTTATAGGATGTGGTTCCTATTTCGAGTGGTGCATCGAGAATACTACCATTGTTTCTGCAAAAATTCCATGGACGTCGGAAAAACGGGATGGTATGGACTTCAGGATTCGGTGTCATGGTTCTCGGTTCTTTTTCCAAGTCTTGTTTCCAACATGTAGGATGATAGAACCAATTTAGAAAATCTAAAAGATTTCTATCACATTCTTTTCGATGTATCTTCCGAGCAAGAATATCCTGGTGAGATTGGCAATGAATCTTCGGTGGGAATTTCAATAGCTATTAAGTACTTATTGGTTAAGTACCATAACAGCTTCTTGAGCTGGTCGGGAAATCATCTTCTTTCCGGATAAGAGGATGAATGAAAGGATAATTTGAATTTAACCCGAAAGGATAAAGAATCGAACCTCCATTGAATCGAATAGGTGCGTGTGGCATTGCCACATGAAGTTCTCCGAGTTCCTCCGGGTTCTCAGTAAGACTGTCGTTCTGGATTTGCTAAATAATCTCTTGGGGATATTTCCAGCTTGGCAAATCTTTGATCTTCTCAATCTTGTATTTCACGCCATGATTGAGCATATGGAAAGTAGGCCTCTTAATATACATGTTGATTTCAGCTGGTGCTTTGGGTCTTGACAAAAAGTCAGCAAGCACATTCTTTTTTCCAGGAATGTGTTTGGTTTCAAAAGAGTACTTTGAAAACCATTCAGCCCATCAAAGTAGTTGAGAGTTTGGAATCTGTTTCTGTTTAAACTTGGTCATCTGGGGAAAAAATGCCATGTCTAATTCTACCAAGAAGTGATGGCCGATAAGATGAAACTCAAATTTTTTATTCCATTTTTTACTGCTAGGATTTCTTTGAAAGTGGAATGGTAATGCATTTCGGCTTGAGAAAAATTTCCACTTTTGTGAGCACAAATGTGCCTCTTACCATCAATTTCTTCGAATAGGATGGCTGCCTAGTATTCATCACTAGCGTCAGTCTAAAGAATTCTTTTTCCTGTTGATGGTATTTGTAATGGTGGGAGATTCTGCATAATCTCCTTAAGTTCAGCGACTGCTTTAGTCTGGGTTTTTCCCCAAGGTGGGGAGTTCTTTTTCAGCATGGATTGCAAAGGAATCAGGAGCTTTGCAATGTTTGGGACAAAAACCTTGAGATAATTTATTATCCCAAGAAATTGCTGAACTTGTTTTGTCGTGAAGTTATCTTTAGGAAACTTCAATAATTCTTGAGCAATATGTGGCCCTGGATGGTATGTTCATTTGTTGAGGTGCATGCCAAGAAATTCGATTTATGTCTGGGCAATATTCATTTTCCTTTGAGAAAGCATAATACCATGCTTTTTCACGATTTCTGCAAACTGCTCAAAGAGTTGACAGTGTGACTACTTGTCAGGACTGTAGAGCAGAATATCGTCGATGTATACGGCTGCACTTGACAAGATTGGTTGGAAAATACGACACATGGCCTTTTGGAATAGGGATGGTGCTACCTTTAGGCCAAAAGGAAGAACTTTCCACTGGAAGTGTTGGTTCGGGATACGGAATCTTGTTTTGGATCTGTCTTGAGGATGGATACCCAATTGCCAAAATCCGGCTTTGAGGTCGAATTTAGAGTAGATATGGGCCTTGGTTAGTCCACTAAAGAGAGAATCTCTGGATGGTAAAGGGAATTTATCATCTCGGAGAAAAAGATTGAGAGGTTGATAATTTATCACCAGTCTCATTTTTCCTCTGTTTTGCTCCACGCGCTTGTTGACATAAAAGGCTTCGCAAGCCCATTGAGAGTTGGAGATTTCAATAAGGCCTTGTTGTAATAATTATGAGCATTCCCTTTAGGCTAAAGCCAAGTGTTCTGGCTTCATTCCCATATAACTCACCTTTGTTGGGTTGATGTCTTCATTTTTCTTGAAAGGGAGGCGAACAAAGAATTCCGGATTTTCCTATAAAGGACGAGGACATTTTTGAGCGAATTCCGAATGAGATTCTGAACAAGATTCTAACAACTTTTGCATGATTGGATCTAATAGACTCATCTGAATGGAAAAGAGTCTCTGAATATTGACGAACTCAGAGAATTGATCTTTATATCTAAGACCTTTTCCAGGAATGATGCGAAGCTGAGAGATTTGAGTCATGATGTCCCACCCAATTATCATATCTTTATTGGGAAGGTTCGATCCAAAGATTTTTGCAGTTATGGAGCACTGAGGGAAGAACTGAACAGTTACAGGAGCAGTCCTGACATTTGTGGAGAAAGTGTCTCCAGAGGCGGAATTGAAATATCGGACATAGGGAGTCCAATATTCTTTAAGCATAACTTTAGTATCTAAGATGGAACAACTTGCTCCGGTATCAATGAGAGCAATGACATTGATAGGTTTGGCAAACTTCGAAGTGAGGATTTTTACAGGGAAATGGGGACAGTGAGTTTGACTTGAGAATATGTCAAGATTTGGTTTTGAAGATGTGGGGGATATGTGAAAAATGTCTTCAGATTCTGAGTCCGACTCAGTTTCACTAGAAGTTTGGTAAGAGGGAATGACACAAAGTGTTTGGTCAGATGGTTCTTCATTAGCAGAGAATAAAGAGTCAATATCATCATTCTCAAGAGAAATACCTATTTCATTCTCAATTTGATGGATTAGATGATTTTGACCTTTTTTCGCTTGAGGACAATTTTTGGCAAAATGTCCTTTCTGGTTGCAGATGTAGCAACGGTTTGATTTCTTATGGCCTGTGCGGTCCTTCCTTTTGCGTAGGTATCCCCATTTCTTCTTTTTCCGAAAATGCTTGGAGCCATGTTTGGATTTCTTTATCCAATACTTCTTGTAGTGCTTCTTCTTCCGGGAATACTTGCCACAAGTACCATCACAGTCTTGTTTTGAACATTTGATTTTTAACTTCTGGCGAGAACAAGCTGATTCAAGTCGCTTGTCGTCTAAGGTGTAGGTGCAGACCATCTGACGCTTTAAGCATAATTCTTCAAGGCATAGATGGATTTCTTATTGGATTTCTCCCAAGGGAATATCTTGTACTCTCCTTTGTTTTCCAAAGAAATATCTTTCAACCATCCGGGATAGTTCTTTGGGGATGGAAGTAAGGAAAACATGCTTGATTTGGATGCGCTCCGACTTGATAAAAGTTACGAGCATTATTCGATAATGCTTATCAAGATGCTTTTCTTGAAGAGAGCAGCATCTCCTTTCGAAAAATTCTCTTCTTTTTATCTCTATGAGATCAGTGGGTTTTCCTACAAAGACATGATATAAGAGAGTAATGGCATGGCTGAAATTAGGCGACATTAGAAACAAAATCTGATCTTGCTTTGAAATTGATTGCCACCACAGTTTGAGGCTTCCTGTGAATCTTGTAACAAAGTTGTAAAGGACATCATTCATATCATGGTTGGTGATAGACTGGGTATGTGACATCCCGATTTTCCAATTTTGGTTTCAATTAAATAAGTCGGGCATTTCATCTTCGCGTCTATAGCTTTCTTCTACGAGCTGATCACTCACGAGATAACTAGTCTATCGAGTGAAGCCGTTAAGGAATCTAAACGCAATAGACTTGAGAATTCGACCAGAAACGACGCTCGACCGTACTAATCTGCAAGGGTCATTACGGCACGGACCGATTAGAGACCGGAGATAGGTCGATTCAACGAACCATGTAATTCAGTATGGGTGATTACATCTAATTGCACAATTCTTGTTGATCGGCACTAGATCGATTTCTCTATCGTTTTGGTACCCTGTGTCCGTATTTGAAACCTTGAGATTTCTACGACAATCCAGAGTCGCCAATGTGTCGAAGATGCACTTTGTGGCTTGAAAATAATCAACCACGGATCAATTGCACTGAAAAATTCCTAAAAGCTACCGGGTAGATTAGGACGCGCTAAAGTCGCGCCAGATTGAATTTAACCGTGAAATTGAACCCGATTACAGAAATTGGAAGTTTTGTCAAGTCATAATTCATTTTAGGAATGTCGACTCATCTCCAGAAGATTTTTCTACAAACCGAGATTTTTGGCAGAAAAGCAAAGTAAGGCCGTTTATGTTCGGGACTGTCAGAGGGCCGTTTTTAATCGAATCTTCGGGATGCAAGTTGGATCATTTGATGGGGAAATGTCATGAGAAGGCCGAGGACACATGGGTTAATTTAATTGAGCTTCAATTGGATGGAATTAATTGAGAATTGATTAAATTAAGTGTACAAGAATTGGACCCCGGCGGAAAATGAAATTGAACCCATTGGAATGAGGTTGTGGGAGATAGTGGAAGGTGACATCATCCATGAGGTCATGGTGGGCCATGTGCTTGAGTGACCAAAGAGAGAGAGAGAGAGAACCGGACCCCCTTTTCTCCTTCTCTCCCATTGTTGCTTCTCTCTCCCCATCTCTTCGGTCGTGCGAGGAACCCGGAAACCGAAGAAGACCTCGGCGAGCTGCAGAAGATCGGCTGAAGCCGTCGCGCCTCCGCGCGCCACCACGACGCCGTCGTCGGCTGCTCCGCCTTCGCCGCTCGCCCTCCGCCTTCTGTTCTTCCTCCTGCATCGTCGAAGCCCTTTCTCCCCCATCTCCTTGTTGCTCGAAGGACCCAGCAGCGAACCAGAGAAGCCCCGTCCGTCGCCGTCCACCGTCCTGTCCCCGGAACAGCCGGAGCCTCCCGTCCGACCTCCCCTTCGCCGTCGCAAGTAGACGAAGGCAGCAGCCGTGCGCCTGCTCGTCCCTTCTGTTCTGCGAGTCCAGCAGCCATTTCAGATCTGGTGGAGCTCCGCCGGAGCCGTCCAGCCCACCTCCGGCCACCGTGAAGCCCCGCCTAAGTCCGGTTCAGCTCCTCCGCCCTTTCTCGACCCCAACCAGCCCCGGATCCGCCCTTTCCCGGCCTCAACCAGCAGCGAACAGAGAGCTGGAAAATGGGTATGACAGCGGCTATTTGGCTCGTTTTGGTCGGCTTCCCGACCCCGGAAGCTAGGCCCGCCTTGGAGACTATCGACCCTCGCGTCGTCCTTGTCGTTTTGAGCCGTTCGGCTCGTTAATCCGGTGAGTTTATCCTCTAATTCTTGCTTAGTGAGTTAATGACGCTTAAGGGGTGTTTAGATTAGTCTAATTAGGTTTAGGTGGTTAGATTAGATTATTTTAATGTAAATTAGATTAGTTGTATGATTAGTTTAATGGATGTTTAATTAGTGCTAATTGTATGTTTAAATTAGTGTAATCTAATTTAAGCCCTAATTGATTATTTTTAATTAAATAATTATTTCGAAATTTTAAATATTATTTTATTATTTTATATTATTATAGTATAATATTTAATTATTTAATTTTCGGAATTAAATTTAATTATTTAATAATTTCGAAAATTATGCCGGGATGGCCGGTTGTTAGAATTTCGCGCTGATCGCAGCAGTGCGGTCGGTTTGTGCTAATTGTATGTTTAAATTGAGAAATTGAGTGATTGATGATTATGGTTAATAATTCCAAAAGTGTGGAATTGTGTGAAATTGATGAAGTTGTGGTATTTAACTTGAAAATACCCGGTGTTAACTTTTAGCACCGTAATTGGTTTGTATGACTAGTTTGAATCGATTGGATTGATTGATTGATTGAATTGAGGTATGAGTTGGTTTATTATTGAATTATCAGCTTTGGCGAGCAATTGGTTTATATATGTATCACCTTGTGTGAGCATCATTGTCAGCTTGTGTGAGCACTGTATGTCAGCTTGTGAGAGCAATGATCATTTATCAGCTTGTGAGAGCAATGATCGTTTATTAGCTTGTGAGAGCAACGATCCATATATCAGCTTGTGCGAGCTACCATCTATATCGGCTTGTGAGAGCATTGCATCCAATTCAGCTTGTGCGAGCCATAATTGTATTGATGGATGAATAGATGGTATGGTTTAATAGATGATATGAATTGATAGATATGTGGATCGTATGATATCAATTGGATTGATTGAATTGATAGACCGATGGGTGTGTCGGTAGTTTCAGCTTGTGCGAGCATTGTTTGAATATGAATTGTACTGACGTGTAGGAAAGGGACTGAGGAGAGGTAAGTCCTCTATCCTATTTGTGTGGCTAGAGCGCCCTGAGGCGTATTTTCTTCCTAATTGAGTTTTAGATGGTAGGACTCACTGAGACGTAGTCTCATCCCAATTGTGGGATAATATTTCAGGTCCCTAGATGACGGTCGTGGAGGACCGGAAGTCCTAGAGTTCGGAAGGTGGAGGCTGAAGAATCGATGAACGTGTCTGACAAGTTGGTCATAGGACAGTTCCCTAGTTGTTGAGCCTGTCTATTTTGTAGACAATCCATTATTGTATATAAACCTATGTGTTTATAAGAAAGCTTGTTTGGTTGTGATTGATTGCCTGCTTTTCTATCCCAAGTTAGATGTTGTCAGGGGATTTGTTTCGCTTCCGCATGCGTAATAAAAATGAATGGGTCGGCGACGTGTCCTGGGAAGTCGCATTTGTATCGACCAGAGTGGGATGTTCGCGCGCTCGGAGGATCGGGGCGTGACAGGGTATTCAACCAAGTATGAAATTCTTCAAGTCTTTCTGGCCATTTTGGATAAGGAATATCATCGATGGTGAAGAATTGTTTTGATGCCATGGACACATGTCTAGTAGGATTGTTTCTAGCAGGGTTGCTTGTCTGACCATTTTCTAGATCAGAATAATTTGATTCCATTTCATCATCTGGAGGGTCAGCCATGAATATTTCTGAAGTTACTGGCACAATGGGGAGAGCATCAATTGTAGGAATTGAGAAGGATGAAGAAGAGGAAAGGGATACTGAATCTGATTCAGTATCAAGGGAAGTTTGTTCAGCGGGAAACAGAATCTGTTTTTCTGGAATGGCAAGATCAGGTTCGATCAAGGATAACAAGATCAGGTGCCTGAGTACTCAAATCCTTTAGAAAAGATTCTAATGGATTTGATAACATCATTTGATCTGGCTTTTCTTTTATGACGATTGAACTTGATTCTGGAGGCGGTGTTTTTTCTTTCCCTTTTTCCTTTTGTAGGGCTTTGAGGCGATTTCGTATTTCTTCCATATCTGGTTCTCTTATGTAGGGATCTTCTGGGATGGTGGCAAAAATAGACATCTGTGGATGTGGGGGTAAATACCCAGTTCTAACAGGAGGTGCCAGTGGATCAAATTGTCTGAATTTTCCTTCTTCAAGAAGTTGGATTTGCTTCTTGAGTTTTTCTATCTCTGGCTTTGGACTTTCAAGATAATGATACCCAAGATGTTGTCCTGATTCCAAGGCGTGAAGCCTTTTCTGGAACTTAGAAAGTATCTTTTTGGTACTTTCATCATACCTTCGGAGATCTTGTTGCACATTTTCGATTTTGGAATCAATTGCCTTGAAGGCATTGTTTTGTGCCAACAAAGTCTTTGATTGCCGATTTAGAACGGCTTCAAAGAAGCGAGGTTTTTTTTGTCTTCCATGTTCATCCACATTAGTGGGGGTAGGAATTTTGGGAACATGGCGATATCTGCCATGGGGATCAATAAACTCTTCTAAGGCAGGGAACGAGAGTTGAGAGTTTTCCTTGATAAGAGGAGGAAAATCAGTATCTTGGAACATGGCTATTGAAGAAGTGGATGGTGCTTCTGCTGGGACTTCAAGCGGGTAAGAATGTTTCTTAGCCCATTTGAGGATTGGCTTATAAAATGGAGAGAGAGTTTGCTTTTTTTGAGGAGGAGAAGGTGGAGGTGATTGTGGTGGATCTGGTGAGACTTGGGATGTAGTACTGGACTCTGATGGTGGCGGTGGTGCATAAGAAACCATGAACTGGTATTTGTCACACTCACCGAGAGTATCAACGGAGGAAACTCCGTCTAAGTACCTTTGGTATACCTTATCCTTTGACTTTTTTTGTCGAGGTGGAGGTCTTGCAAGAGGGTCTACCTCATCAGGAGAATTTGTACAGTGGGAACATTGGCAAAAGGAATCCCAAAAACAATGACCATAATTGTCTTTATAGTAATGAACAGGATGTCCATCACCATCGAAGTGTCTAACATGCTTTTTTGGGTCTGGTTCGGAAATAGATTCAAGAACACACGATTTGATCATGAAGAGAGTCTGAAAGATAGAAGGACTTTCTTCCTTTTCCTTGCCAAATTTGATGGAAACAGTTCCATTTTTCTTCCGTACGAATTCGGAGTCCGTAGACTGGAAAGGCTTGTTATGCTGGTGTAGCTTTTCATAGTTGGTGATCCAAGTCTCTCGAAGGAGCTTGGCCAACGTATCCTTGGGGATCTGTCTGGGAACATGGATGCATGACGCCTGGTCATTTTGCATAGAGATGAACAACGCATCTTCATTACCATTGTTGAAGTTGAGGTCGAGGGCATGGTTCTGCACTCGATAAACCATTTGGTAATGTAGGGTTGCAGCTACGAGAATTAGCAGTTTGAGGGGCTCCAGTGAGCTGGACTTGAACTTTCAAAAAAGAGAGTAGTTGGGGGTCTGAAAGGGCGATGTTAAAGTTTGGATACAGAGTGACAAAGACTGTTCTAGCATTCAAAGTGGTTTGAACAGTACCGATGCAAGCATGCTAGTATTGTAAAAACCTGGTATCTAATAACGCAGTTCTTGCGACAACTGGCAAACCTTTACGACCATGGAAGGTGAGAGCAAGACGAACAGCTCCATAATGGACATGAGAATATCCTTGTTGAACCCATTGTCTGGGAAATTCTGGAGGGATCTAGAGAGTAACAAAGTATTCTTTCTCAGTAGCAGGAATGGGATGCTAGTCGAATTTGGAGGACTGGACGTACTCCTTTACTTGCTTTGGGGTTTGATGAATAAGTTGGCGGATAGAGCGGATAGGTGAGAATGACGAGGCGAGTTTAGCAAAAGCGGAGTAAGGGTTCATAAGAGGAAGTTGGGTTTCTGAGATCTTGGTTTCATCACTAAGAGAGACTTCATAAAGATAGTCTATCTTAGAAGCATTGGAAACACGAAACTCTGGAGAGGTTGAGGATCATGAAGAAGGAACAAGAAAGACGGGTGCTTCAAGGATTTCTGGTTGTGTAGACTTCGGTTGTGTAGTCATGATGTGAAAAAATCTTCTCAGCACTGGATTCACCTATCAAGCGCATGGAATAGATAAGCTTAAAAACGAAACCATGGCTTTGATACCATGAATGGACCTAGACTTAGAACTAGGGAAGGAGAGTAAATTTTCTGCAGGTATGCATCCCACAGTAGGCGAACAACTTCCGTTCAAGCCCTTCAGGGATAGCCTTTTAGTAGAAAACCACTCAGCCCTTTAGTTTAGAGCCTAGAGACACCCAAAAATTTCAGGATGGAAACGTTTCTAACCTATCCAAGCTGCATTTCTTGGAGGATCCTACTAGGCTGGAGAAGAAGAGGAATTTAGAAAGCCATAGAGAGGTTTTTCATAAACACTCACTTTACTTCAGGGGACTCTGCCCAAAACACTACACACACATTGCCTTATATAGGCAATGAAAGGTTACAAGGACACAAACAGGGACCAACTCACTGGTCCAGATACAAACAACGGCACCGGAAACTTCCGGGAGGGAATTATTCGCACACTATGAACAGTAACTATACTGTGAACAGTACATTCCCTAGCCTAGTGCTACAATAAACGTAAACAATGATTTTGCTACAGTGAAATTGTACGGGACTCAATGGTCTCGTCCGTCACGAGCATTGTAGCTACATACTGAGTCATCATCTGAGCTGTTTTCTAGGAGATGTGTTTCATATCTCTGCTGGAGGGCTTCAAGGTCTTGAGCTGAGAGGATTTGGTTCAGCCTTCGAGATGAGGATGCTTCATGAGCCCAATGGGATGCTTCTTCTTCTGCCCAGTTTGTATTTTCACTGGTAGTGTTGGCGGGAATGCTTGGGCGAGGCCAATTGGATGGTCAGGCATAAAAGGATGTGTCCATGTTTTGAAATGAGGACGAAGGTCCTTGCTCATAAGGATTCTGGGACAGAGGACCTCCAAAGCGTGCGTAGGGGTCTTGAGTAAACAATTATGAAGTCTATGCAAAATGACCAGGAGTCATGCATCCATGTTCCCAGACAGATCCCCAAGGATACGTTGGCCAAGCTCCTTCCAGAGACTTGGATCACCAACTATGAAAAGTTACACCAGCATAACAAGCCTTTCCAGTCTACAGACTCCGAAGTCGTACGGAAGAAAGATGGAACTGTTTCCATCAAATTTGGCAAGGAAAAGAACGAAAGTCCTTCTATCTTCCAGACTCTCTTCATGATCGAACTGTGTGTTCTGAATCTATTTCTGAACCAGACCCAAAAAGCATGTTAGACACTTCGATGGTGATGGACATCCTGTTCATTACTATAAAGACAATTATGGTCATTGTTTTTGGGATCCCTTTTGCCAATGTTCCCACTGTACAAATTCTCCTGATGAGGTAGACCCTCTTGCAAGACCTCCACCCCGACAGAAAAAGTCAAAGGATAAGGTATACCAAAGGTACTTAGACGGTGATTCCTCTGTTGATACTCTCGGTGAGTGTGACAAATACCAGTTCATAATTTCTTATGCACCACCGCCACCACCAGAGTCCAGTACTACATCCCAAGTCTCACCAGATCCACCACAATCACCTCCACCTTCTCCTCCTCAGAAAAAGCAAACTCTCTCTCCATTTTATAAGCCAATCCTCAAATGGGCTAAGAAACATTCTTACCCGCTTGAAGTCCCAGCAGAAGCACCACCCACTTCTTCAATAGCCATGTTCCAAGATACTGATTTTCCTCCTCTTGTCAAGGAAAACTCTAAACTCTCGTTCCCTGCCTCAGAAGAGTTTATTGATCCCCATGGCAGATATCGCCATGTTCCCAAAATTCCTACCCCCACTAATGTGGATGAACATGGAAGACAGAAAAAAAACCTCTGCTGTTGAAGCCGTTCTAAACTGGCAATCAAAGACTCTGTTGGCACAAAACAATGCCTTCAAGGCAATTGATTCCAAAATCGAAAATGTGCAACAAGATCTCCGAAGGTATGATGAAAGTACCAAAAAGATACTTTATGAGTTCCAGAAAAGGCTTCACGCCTTGGAATCAGGACAACATCTTGGGTATCATTATCTTGAAAGTTCAAAGCCAGAGATAGAAAAACTCAAGAAGCAAATCCAACTTCTTGAAGAAGGAAAATTCAGACCTTTTGATCCACGGCACCTCCCGTTAGAACCGGGTATTTACCCCCCCATCCACGACGTCTATTTTTGCCACCATCCCCGAAGATCCCTACGAAGAGAACCAGATATGGCGGAAATACGAAATCGCCTCAAAGCCCTACGAAGGAAAAAGGGAAAGAAAAACACCGCCTCCGTAATCAAGTTCAATCGTCATAAAAGAAAAGCCAGATCATATGATGTTATCAAATCCATTAGAATCTTTTCTAAGGGATTTGAGTACTCAGGCACCTGATCCTGTTATCCAATAGTCTGAACCTGATCCTGCCATTCCAGAAAAACAGATTCTGTTTCCCGCTGAACAAACTTCCTTTGATACTGAATCAAATTCAGTATCCCTTTCCTCTTCTTCATCCTTCTCAATTCCTACAATTGATGCTCTCCCCATTGTGCCAGTAACTTCAGAAATATTCATGGTGACCCTCCGGATGATGAAATGGAATCAAATTATTCGATCTAGAAAATGGTCGACAAGCAACCCCGCTAGAAACAATCCTACTAGACATGTGTCCATGGTATCAAAACAATTCTTCACCATCGATGATATTCCTTATCCAAAATGGCCAGAAAGACTTGAAGAATTTCATACTTGGTTGAATACCCAGTCTATCACCAACCATGATATGAATGATGTCCTTTACAACTTTGTTACAAGATTCACAGGAAGCCTCAAACTATGTTATATCATGTCTTTGTGGGAAAACCCACTGATCTCATAGAGATAAAAAGAAGAGAATTTTTCGAAAGGAGATGCTGCTCTCTTCAAGAAAAGCATCTTGATAAGCATTATCGAATAATGCTTCAGCTCTTTTATCAAGTTGGAGCAGATCCAAATCTGAAGCATGTTTTCCTTACTTCCATCCCCAAAGAACTATCCCAGATGGTTGAAAGATCTTTCTTTGGAAAACAAAGGAGAGTACAAGATATTTCCTTGGGAGAAATCCAACAAGAAATCCATCTACGCCTTGAAGAATTATGCTTAAAGCCTCAGATGGTCCGCACCTACATCACAGACGACAAGCGACTTGAATCAGCTTGTTCTCGCCAGAAGTTAAAAATCAAATGTTCAAAACAAGACTGTGATGGTACTTGTGGCAAGTATTCCCGGAAGAAGAAGCACTACAAGAAGTATTGGATAAAGAAATCTAAACATGGCTCCAAGCATTTCCGGAAAAAGAAGAAATGGCGATACCTACGCAAAAGGAAGGACCACACAGGCCATAAGAAATCAAACCGTTGCTACATCTGCAACCAGAAAGGACATTTTGCCAAAAATTGTCCTCAAGCGAAAAAAGGTCAGAATCATCTAATCCATCAAATTGAGAATGAAATAGGTATTTCTCTTGAGAATGATGATATTGACTCTTTATTCTCTGCTGATGAAGAACCATCTGACCAAACACTTTGTGTCATTCCCTCTTACCAAACTTCCAATGAAACTGAGTCGGACTCAAAATCTGAAGACATTTTTCACATATCCCCCACATCTTCAGAACCAAATCTTGACATATTCTCAAGTCAAACTCACTGTCCCCATTTCCTTGTAAAAATCCTCACTTCAAAGTTTGCCAAACCTATCAATGTCATTGCTCTCATTGATACCGGAGCAAGTTGTTCCATCTTAGATACTAAAATTATGTCTGAAGAATATTGGACTCCCTATGTCCGATATTTCAATTCCGCCTCTAGAGACACTTTCTCCACAAATGTCAGGACTACTCTTGTAACTGTCCAGTTCTTCCCTCAGTGCTCCATAACTGCAAAAATCTTTGGATCGAACCTTCCTAATAAAGATCTGATAATTGGGTGGGACATCATGACTCAAATCTCTCAGCTTTGCATCATTCCTGGAAAAGGTCTTAGATATAAAGATCAATTCTCTGAGTTCGTCAATATTCAGAGACTCTTTTCCATTCAGATGAGTCTATTAGATCCAATCATGCAAAAGTTGTTAGAATCTTGTTCAGAATCTCATTCGGAATTCGCTAAAAAATGTCCTCGTCCTTTATGAGAAAATCCAGAATTCTTTGTTTGCCTCCCTTTCAAGAAAAATGAAGACATCAACCCAACAAAGGCGAGTCATATGGGAATGAAGCCAGAACACTTGGCTTTAGCCCAAAGGGAATGCTCAGAATTATTACAACAATACCTTATTGAAATCTTCGACTCTCAATGGGCTTACGAAGCCTTTTATGTCAATAAGCGTGCCGAGCAAAACAGAGGAAAAATGAGACTGGTGATAAATTATCAACCTCTCAATCTTTTTCTCCAAGATGATAAATTCCCTTTACCATCCAGAGATTCTCTCTTTAGTGGACTAACCAAGGCCCATATCTACTCCAAATTCGACCTCAAAGTCGGATTTTGGCAATTGGGTATCCATCCTGAAGACAGATCCAAAACAAGTTTCTGTATCCCGAACCAGCACTTCCAGTGGAAAGGTCTTCCTTTTGGCTTAAAGGTAGCACCATCCCTATTCCAAAAGGCCATGTGTCGTATTTTCCAACCAATCTTGTCAAGTGCAGCCGTATACATCGACGATATTCTGCTCTACAATCCTAACGAGCAGTCACACTGTCAACTCCTTGAGCAGTTTGCAGAAATCGTGAAAAAGCATGGTATTATGCTTTCTCAAAGGAAAATGAATATTGCCCAGACAGAAATCGAATTTCTTGGCATGCACCTCAACAAAGGAACATACTATCTAGGGCCACATATTGCTCAAGAATTATTGAAGTTTCCTAAAGATAACTTCAAGACAAAACAAGTTCAGCAATTTCTTGGGATAATCAATTATCTCGGGGTTTTTGTCCCAAACATTGCAAAGCTCCCGATTCCTTTGCAATCCATGCTGAAAAAGAATTCCCCACCTTGGGAAAACCCGAGACTAAAGCAGTCGCTGAACTTAATGAGATTATGCAGAATCTCCCACCATTATAAATACCATCAACAGGAAAAAGAATTCTTCAGACCGACGCCAGTGATGAATACTGGGCAGCCATCCTGTTCGAAGAAATTGATGGTAAGAGGCACCTTTGTGCTCACAAAAGTGGAAAGTTTTCTCAAGCCGAAATGCATTACCATTCCACTTTCAAAGAAATCCTAGCAATAAAAAATGGAATAAAAAATTTGAGTTTCATCTTATCGGCCATCACTTCCTAGTAGAATTAGACATGGCATCTTTTCCCCAGATGACCAAATTTAAACAGAAATAGATTCCAAACTCTCAACTACTTCGATGGGCTAAATGGTTTTCAAAGCACTCTTTTGAAACCAAACACATTCCTGGAAAAAAGAATGTGTTTGCTGACATTTTGTCAAGACCCAAAGCACCAGTTGAAATCAACATGTATATCAAGAGGCCTGCTTTCCATATGCTCAATCATGGCGTGAAATACAAGATTGAGAAGATCAAAGATTTGCCAAGCTGGAAATATCCCCAAGAGATTATTCAGCAAATCCAGAACGACAGTCTTATTGAGAACCTGGAGGAACCTGGAGAACCTCATGTGGCAATGCCACACAGACCTATTCAGATTCAATGGAGGTTCGATTCTTTATCCTTTCGGGTTAAATTCAAATTATCCTTTCATTCATCCTCTTATCTGGAAAGAAGATAATTTCCCTGACCAGCTCAAGACGCTGTTATGGTACTTAACCAATAAGTACTTAATAGCTATTGAAATTCCCACCAGAAGATTCATTGCCAATCTCACCAGGATATTCTTGCTCGGAAGAAACATCGAAAAAGAATGTGATAGAATTCTTTTAGATTTTCTAAATTGGTTCTATCATCCTACATGTTGGAAACAAGACTTGGAAAAAGAACTGAGAACCATGACACCGAATCCTGAAGTCCATACCATCCTGTTTTTCCGACGTCCATGGAATTTTTGCAGAAACAATGGTAGTATTCTCGATGCACCACTCGAAATAGGAACCACATCCTATAAGCCTCACTTGAACAGTCGAGAACTCGGAATCACAAATCTTATCCAAGATCTGTTAGATTTTGTGAAAACGAGTACCGAGAACTCCAAAGAATCCTATACCGAGATCATTATGACCTAGCACTAGAAGCTAAGGAAGCACTCAGGCAATACAGACAAGCTGCATCGTCCCAAGAGCATGAAATGACAAGCGAAGATGACAATGTGTATATATATATATCATTGTTTAAAAGAGATCAAAAGAGATATAAATGTGATTGATCGATTTAGGGTACTGCATATTAAATCTACTCAGAGTGTAATGCCCATTATGAGCTACTATATATTCCTAACAAATGTATAGCAACGAGCTCTCAAAGTATGCTGGTCGCATAGATTATTCACCGGTATGAATGTTGAAAAGAGGTAAAGAGAATCATGTTCGGCCCACCATGTGCGAGTGGGAGATAATGGTTTTATTAATTAATGTGATGGGCCTAAGTTAGCCCGTCCGCCCATGTTGGGCCTAAAAGCCCGGCCCACAAGATTAGGGCCCATGGATGGAGGGATATGATGAAGGGGCACGTTTCTTTTTGGAGGGGACGTATATAAGGGAGAAAAGAGAGGGAGAAACGCACCTTTTGGCATAACGTACGTTCATCCTCCCTCTCTCCCTCCAAAAGAAAAACAGTAAGCAAAAAGGCGATGCCATCTTCCCTTCAAGGCCAATTGACGTCATTGGATCGAACGAGATCGGTTTTCTCTTCCTCATATTGGCGTCGGTGTTTAATCTGTGGCTAACAAGGTACGCTCAATTCCGTGGTGTGCTTTAGGATCAGTGATGCATGTGTTTTTCCTGGGCTCGTCTTCCGCACAAGTTTAGGGGTTCGATTTAATGTCGAATCCGGTTTTTGGGAATCCGACAATCCCAACACATCAATATAATCATAAATATTTTTATGATTTATCAGTTTAGCTTTTTCGACTAATTTTGATTGGATTGTTGATGTAACGGTTTAGTTAGCATTAGCTCATCTTCTTGGCATGGCTGGCATTGAGCATGAATTTTTTTGCAATTTTTTTATAAACTTTTTCCCAAATTTCTTATTTTTCTTTATTTTCTTTTTGTTAATTAAATGACGGCTTAAATTCATGGTTAGAGTCAATCCGTTAGTTGCACACATATACCATTTGATAAAATGCCTCAAAGGCTCAACTAAGAAATAGTCCATGATATCATTAGATCTAAGAGCTTGTTGATATGAAATCGGTCAATTATATATAATTTTTTGAAGTATATACATATGATTCCTATCACATTTTATTATTATCACATTTGAGTTTGTGTTTTTGTTTCCTTGTGCGTTTCCTTTATCTCTGTACTGGACCATCTTCTCGCTATGGTCCTCCGTGAGGAAGTTGAGCGAAGATCACCGGTAGGCACGTTCATAATTTTATTAGAATATCCAAAAATCCATGTATTAGCTTCGGGAGTTTTAGGTACTTTCAGTATGTTCGTTGATATTGAAGTTTCCGTCGCCGGATGGCCGGCGGTGATGGATGAAAAAGGCCAATGGTGGAGTTGTGTTATGGTGTAAGGAGATTCGATCAGTTGGTTTCCTGGTTTTGCAAGCTTCGGCCAATAGTTGGTACGTTCTCTGTAGTGAAGACATTGTAGGAAAATAGAGAACATAGGGGGAATGGTAATGGGCTTATAACAGGTTAATGGGCTCAGAATGATTGGAGAGGAACATGGGCCGAGTTTGGATAATATTCGAAAATGGCTTATGGGTTTCGATAGAGATGGGCTTGAAAAAGTTTGGGTCATTAGAGTCGTATTAGGTTAAATTTAGGGATTTTTGTGGTAGGCCGATAGATATTTCTATCACACTTATCGTTGATTTGTTCTTTCATCTATATTTATTTGTCTAATATTATCATGATATATATATATATATATATATATATATATATATATAGATATATCTCTTTGTTATGGAGAGTGATTTTTGTGGTGGTAGTTTTATTATGGTTTGTCCATAAATGTAGGCAAAGAGTGAAAATTTATTAAACTTGGAGGATTATTCTGGTCATGCTAAATGCTTTAAAAATTCCTACACATTTATTCAAGGAAAAAGAACAATAAATTGGCACTCTATGGAAATATCAACGTAAGACAATATTCACCTTCTCAAAAACTCTCGATGAATACATAAATAAACTCCAAACGATTCATTAAGCATTCTCAATTCTGATTAATGATTTTCGATCGCAAGAAAAGTCGAACATACATGTGAAGCAAAACACTGATGTAATCTTATCCAAGAGAGTCAGAGACGAGCATCATGCACATGCTACACAGGGAAAAGAGAGAGAGAGAGAGAGAGATCCATTCTGAAACGACGAAGAAATGTTGAAGTCCACTAAGCCGCACGTGCGAGGCGACACAAGTGAAGGAAGGGGATGTGGAGACGTGTGGCTCGCTGCTTACACATGGCGCCTCAGCCGTGCAAGTTCGATGGGGCCCAGGAGTGTCCTAAGGCGGAGAAGGTGCTGTGCTGTACTGGCAACCCCGAATGTTGACCGACGTGGCGTCGGCTATTTATGCACAAGATTCAGTTTCCTCCCCCATTACTGCGAAGCTCGCTATTTATTTCTTCAAAAAAAAATTAAATTAAATTTCAAAAAAAAAATAAAAAAATTTATACGCATCGGCACCAACCATGCCACGTAAGACAACCAATGTATATATCGGTAATTTCCGGTCAAAATTATTCAAATGAAATCAATTGATAAAATGCGAAAATGCTTAGGGCTTAATTGATATTGATCTTGTTCTCAAGAAAAAGGTAGATAGTACTTAGTACTCAACTGGAACATTTACAAGTTAATCACATCATTACATAGATAACATTTCTAATTGACTGAATATTTCAAGCGTTTTATAATTAGTTATAAGCAAAATAAAAAAAATTACAATTTCCTCTTAAATATTATTATTCAGTTAATTCAATTTTAATTAGTGGTTTAAAAGATTCCGAATTCAACTGCCTTAAATGCCTACATCCGCAACGTCCTGCAACGCCCCCAACCCTCGTTTTCCTTTGGACGAGGTCCGTTTTCCCTAAACAACCTTAATGATGATCAACGAAGGCAGTTCTAGCTTTCTTTCTTCTATTATTTTATCTTTTTATTTCATTTTCGAATAGAAAATTCAAATTCAATCGCAAGGCTAGAATTAGTTGTCCAGGTTTTAGGCCAAACTGCCTATTATTTGGGTAAATTATACCAGTGATTACTGAAATTTTTGAAAATTATTAAAAATCGTTTATAGTACGTTTCTTTGATCTTTTCACATTATTTTTCAAAATTGCATATTGGGGGCCGAAGCTCTAGTTGCACCTTTTGGTCATTTACAAACTCACATCACATTATTTCAAAGGAAGTTTTTGAACATTTCTTAAAATTTTGATCCACTAGATTGATATAAAATTTACGTTAGTTGCTCTTTGCATGGCAAAAGTAGAGCCACAAGACGTTCCCTCTTTACTTTTGCTTTTTGTGTTTATCTTTCGTTAATGTTTAAAGTTTGACCACACTTTTTAGAGATTTTTTTTTTTTTGTATCCTCGTTCGTTTTTTTCCTCTACCTCATTTTGGAGTAAATTGACAAGGTTGTTTCTTCTACCAATAAGAAACAGAAAAATTTCTCAAGGAAACAACTCCATGCATGAGGCCTGTCGTCATAGAGGAAAGTGCTTGGAATTGAAGTTTTTATGAGATAATTTTTCTCAAAATAGTTGTTTGTGCATATTATGTGGCAATTTTGCGCTTGAATATAATTACTTAGAGTAAGTGCTATAATTTCTTTTCAATACTCAATGACTTGCTAAAAAAAAAAAATGGCTTGTTATCCCTGATCAGACCTCGCAATTTAAACGAAAAATGGAAATCGGTGATGCTGGAATCTTGGTTAGAGATGAGCAATGTTTTAGTAGGTAAATTATGTTAATACCATTTTCCACACCATTTAGTAAAAAAGAGATCTTCTCATGTTGGAAGATTTTAGAATCGATTCTATACATAATTGATTCTAGTAAATATTAGTAAATAGAAAACTCCGATACATGTATCTTACTTTTCCTATTTTACTTTTTCCTTCTTGCACTATTTATGTACAATGTAATAGCACAATTGAATACAAGTCAGACAATACAATTTCCCCAAAGTTCCTGTTACCTTTATGTCATCTCATTGCTTATCCCGACAAAACCACCCCATCAAAGTAATTGCTTGCCATTAGTACACAACTTGTTTTTTGAGGCGCAAGACAATCCATATTTGATCATTGATTTTTCTTGTTTTGGCGATAATGAAAATTATATTGTCTAAACTCACGTTTCGAGTAATTGTGATGGCCCCTATCGAATGGCGCTTGTTTCGAGACTACTCTGTTTACGGTGATTGATTTGTTTCGCCATATTAAGACAACTCAATTTCGCGCTCACCCAGAGATCATCCTGAAATTCTTGCTCTCTTGGATAGACAATGCGTACTTTATGCAGAGGGAAGATCGCCAATCATGATGGGCATTCCACACATTGGGCCAATCGGGGCATGTTTTAGTGGGCTAGGCCATTCATGCTTTTTTGGGTAAAAAAAAAACCCATTTGAGTTGCATAGGATTAAGAAGCATAAAAGCTATTTCGCATTATGTAAATTTCTTAAAGTCCAGTGAAAAAATTTCGAGTCCAAGAAGGAAGATGTTAGAGTCGCATTTTAATTAACTGTTTATCAATTAACAAAATAGAAATATGGGCTGAAGGCCCAACTCTTTGTAGAATGAAATATGGAGGATTGTTCGAAAAATGCATTAGAATTCTAAGATTTTTAAGCTATGCGATCAAGTCATAAAATTGGTCAAGTCAGTAAAATCATTTGGGATTTAATTTCAATTCGAAAGTCTTACGGCTCGATTATACTTCCTCGAAAAATTTTACAATTTTCGATGTACTTTATTCCTATCATCATCTCGCAAATCTTTTCTGATTTTATCTTTTGATCTTTGCTCTTTGGGAATGTGCCCTTTTTTGTTAAAATTTTTTGAGGATACATTCCGTTTGCTGTATTTTTAAGGATACTTAGCTAGAATGATTAAATTGGCAAATCATCAATATATTTGAAACTAAATTGGTACAATTGAAATGTTTCAAATTGAATTGATTGTTGTACGATAAGTTTAAGACTTTTAGACAATTATCCCATTGGCAAGTTAGCCATAAAGCCAAGTAATTAGATTATTGACGGAACAAGTAATTCACCACTCTAGCGTGACAATACATAACATATGGTGTGTGTGTGTCTATATACCTATGATAGTACAAGTAGGATTCTTAATATGGTACCACAAGTTTGAGAGGGGGCTCCCACAATCTCACCATGTAGCGCTCTGCCTGATGCCCAAGGTTCAACGGGCGAATTCCACGATTTAGCACTTTCTCCCGTCTACTTAGTTTTCAGATGGCCCCAGCTTCTTGTCCCAGACTAAGGTCACAACTTCAGGTTAAAGCATCAATCTTACCAGCAGTTGGCCATTAACTTCATGCATAGATTCTGTCGGCGGGTTATTTTAGCCAACAAGTTAGGAGGCACAATATGTCTGCCGGAACAGAGTATTCCTCTATTCTGTTGATGTAAATTCTCTGCAAAATTGGCTTCTATTCCACCACAAATGCCACTTCTAGTGAGAAGATACAACTGAACTCCGATGACCCGAGTCTTCCTAGTCTGCGTCCCTGCTTGAAGACCCAAGTCCCATCAAGTACTCCCAACTGGTCCTTCCAAAATTTTTTGAAAAAATTTCTTGTTACGCTAAGCTACTGTCAGCATTTGAGTTTAAGTCGGAGGTCAATGACGATAACTTAACAGGTACAGCTTTTTCTGGATCACTTGGTTTCACTTTCTTTTCACTCTGGCGCTTTGACTTATTCATAGCCTGGTCCGCTTTTGAGACAATTTTGGAAACTGTAAATCCCGCAACCTCAAATATCTGGGATCTATGGGGAATTAGTGAGTTGCGGAGGATGACATCGACTCTGTCGTATGTCCAAACCCCTAAGAGTGCCTCTCCTTTTAAACCAATGGCAAACCACCCAAGACCAGCTGCTGCAACATCCACAGAACTTGCATCCCAGCTGTTACCACTTACACGAAATTCCCTTCTCACCCATTGTCCGAGCTCTTCCACTCGTTTTTCACCAATTGGCGGCTGGCAAAGGCATTAATATGATGTCAGAAAAATTGTATCTAAAAACTAGCTCGCAATAAAATACCGGGGAGGGAGATCCTCTGCCGCACACAATGCTCCCATTAGTGTCTCAACCAATTCTCGATTGTTGATGTATGTAGATATGCATCAATGGTTGAGATATATCGGGACATTTGTGGGAGCACCATGGTGGGTAGAGGTTCCACGTCCAAAATATTGGAACTGCTGCTCTCACGAGCTTGACACTAGCATGCAAGCTAGGAAAGGGAAAATTGACTCGAGTTCATTATATTTCCCAAAAGAAAGTGCACTCAAAGACAAAAATCAGCATTGCCTCAGCAATATAATAACAAGATCCGGAAGATGTATGGCCAGAAATGAAGACTTCAAAGCATTCTAGACCGATTAAGAATATGCTCAAGGTCATTCAAGTGATCTTTGTTTAAATGTAAGAAAAATTATCTTATACAACATTGATATTGCAAGCTCTTTATGAACGTCAATTAAAGTGTTTGCTGTGCATGGATCCTTTTTTTTTTCTATACTTAGAATTCAATTTTCGTTAATGTTGCATCAGAATAATTTATAGCAAGTGAATATTTTAAATATGATGTTTGTTTTTAGAATCGACAAGTTTTTTCAGTAGTCGCCCTTATCCCGATAGTACATTGTCTTGCGCAAAGAGTTTTAGCTTTGCAAGTGCAGGCTTTGGTCACTTTCCATGGCATTAAACGAGCATGCAGACCGCATCGTGGGTGGTCCAAGAAAACGATAGGTTAAGACAAAAGAAAACCAATAAACGCTCATGACTATCGGAAGACATCCCATTTATACACGACGGACGGTTTGTTCAAAATAACTTTTATTCTTTGTTCTGTGTTCTTTCTTATATTAGAGATACATGTGTTGTAAATAACTCTTCAATGGTTTTGAAAACTGGCAAAACTTTTATTGATTGACTTTTGATTCCGATGTTGAGTTTTTTTAGGGGTGAGCATGGTCCGGGTGTGTGGTTCTTGCCTTGGAACCGAGAACCACCTACTAAGGACTGATTCTGAAAATTTCACACGTGTATCAATACAATCACTTGAAGAAGTATAGAGAACTAGAGAAACTCTATCAGAACTAGAGAAACTCCTAAAAGGCAAGTGATACCTGTTGACACCCGATTTTTTGTCGACATTTTAAACATCATTTTTTGCAGAAATAAAAAGCAAAAGAAAAAAATGAAATGAAATGAAAAGAGAAAAAAATGAAATAAGGAAAACGAAAAAAAAAGAAAAAAAGGAGAAAAGAAAAGAAAAAAAGGAGAGAAAGAGAAAAAAAAAAAGAAAGAAAAAAAATAGAAAACAGAATGGGGGAACAACCTCCTCTCTCTCTCGATTTCTTCCCAATCTCGGAGGCCGACGAAGAACCCTCCGGCACCGGCCATGGCTCCGCTCCCTCCCTCGACGATCGCCTCCAAGTCTCGCAGTGCTCCTCTTGAGAAGTAGCGCGCCGGATCTGGCATCCTCACGATCGGAGACTCTCTCTCTCTCCCGATCAACTCTAGGAGACGGAACAACTGTTGATCGGGGAACTCGTGGTGCGAGACTCGGAATCGCGCCAAGTTGTCGGAGATATCAGTTTGTTTCCTAGGGGGGGCTCCCTCGCGGATTCTCTGAGGGCAACCGAACGAAGCAACCGGCGATTCCTTTTTGGCTCGATCTTCTCTCTTGGAAGCTGGGGGTGGACAGTGAGGGTTTTCCTCCATTTGGCGCGTGATCGGAGGTGTAGAGGCTCGCAGGATTTGATTCTTTCTTGCTGGATCAACGGCTGGCTTTCTCTGAATCGGTCTCCCTCTCGATCGATTCTCTTACGCTCAATCCAGAAGAATCTCTCTTGGTCTCTCGATCAATCGCTCTCAAGATTTGGAGATCGGAAGCTCTGTTTTCGCTCGGACTCTCTTTGTTTTTCGCTGGATCTCTCGGCCCTGTGGATTTAGATCCAAAGCAAACCGTCGAGGATTGGTGACATCGGCAATGACACCCGTGATTCTGTTCGCCTGATCTAACTCGATCCGAAGTCAACCGGCGAGGATCGAAGATAGCTGCGACGACGACGACGACGCTTAACTGATTTTCTCTCTCGATCGGTGAGCTCTCCTTCTATTCCTCTCGATCCGTTAGGGTTTCGATTTCTGTCCTCTCTCTCAATCTGTTCGGGTTTTGGATTCCGACTTATCTTTCTCGATCGCTCTCTTTGGTGATTTTGCTCTCGGCTGAATTTAACGCCCTCGTCGCGGATCGTGTTCTTCCGGCTCGAGGTGTAGGGGTTCGGATCCGCGTCAAATTTGGAGGTCTCGGCTCAGCTCCAAGGGTAGAGCTCCGAAACCAATCAGCGATAGCGGCGGCTTGACGATTCCAGGATATACATTCTTCAATCCCATCACCCGACATCTACACTTTCGAGGTATGTGTTTCTGTGCTCTGTTTGAACGATTCTGATGGCATAGATTAGGATGTGCTTAAATAGCATGATCGACCTATAATAAGCTTGCTCTGATGTTGCTGTGATGGAAATAAAAGTGAATCGTCGATTCATATTCTTGTATAAACTCCTTGATGGAAATGCATATCACATGTTTGGGGAAATGCCTGAGTGAAATCTATGCTTTTATTCTTAGTCCTCTGTGTTTCTGGGTTCGTAGTTTGTCAGATAAGTTCTGATAGATGTCTACCGCCGCCTTTTGCTTTGTATGTTTTTGTTTCGACGTCTTTGTGCGCGTGCTGTGCTTCTGCATGATTGGTTCTCAGCCGTCGAACTTGAAGGGTGGTGGTATTCGTGGCCATGGCATTGGCATGGTGGCTAGATGTGGTTTGTATGACGTCTGAATTATTCTGATTAGGCTTAGGTTCCTTTAGTTGCTCAAACCATCAAATGTTTTCAGTCATTAGAGAAGAGCAGGGTCAGTGCTTGTTCTGTGGTCTTCTGTGAGCTGCGTAGAGAGTGAACAGAGAGAATGGACAGAAGAGAATGTGGGATTGGCATTAGAATGACATTGAACCGATCACATTTCTGTTTGTCAACTGTTTGTTGTTCTATTAACTGAATAACCTTCTGTGCAAATGAATTGATATGAGCTGGTTGCTGTGGTTTTCTGTGTTCGAAGTCTTCATGAAAATCGAAGATGGTTCGAATATCTTTCCAATGAGCTATAGAATGCATTGATTGGACCTCATTTGATATGGTTTTTGCATGTCCAAAGCCTACTCCAGAATCTGGAAAATCGTTCTGGTCTGTGCTGTTGTTTCTGTTACCGATCTGACCTCTTTGCTAAATGTCTTCGTTTGAGCTAAAAAATGATTTCAAATTGTGTTCGTGACCTTCTAAGGATTCACAGGAGACTTCTCAAGCTTTCTAATGACATATTATATGCATGATTTGGTTGTCATTTGCCTAGTCAAATGAATGTTGCTGCATCAATGTTTGATTCTGGAAATTTGTAGATCCTCAAGACTTAGTTTTTGATATGGCTAATTTGAGGTCATAAACTTCGAAATCTTGAGTTGACGTGTTCTGGACAATCGATTTGCATTTGATAAGGTTCAATTTGATATATTAAAGGGCTCAAATGGAAGTCATTTGTTAGCTCAAATCCATCTCGAAAGTTTGTGCACTGTGCTGGAAATCTGATTTGAGATACTGCTGTCATGATTGTTGGACATGCTTGCTGTTTGACAATTTTATATTGAATTTTGTGCTTGGATTCGAAGGTCCTAAGCTACAACATATGATTCTTTTAGATCTTTTGGACTTGATTTGATTAGGGAGATGCTGTCTTTTCTGTGGCTAGTTGTTGTTAGTCTTGAAGTGAGATGTAGATGCATCTAATTGCCTTCAATATGTTGTAGAATGCCTGCATTACATATTGCTATGCTCTATTCCGGATTGACTTGTTCATTTTTTTAGATTTTTAGAAATTCATGTGTTAAGAATCTTAAGATGCTTCCTCATGAAATTTATTCCTCATATGCTAATTCATCTACCATAAAAATTGCAGAATGAGATAACCATTGAATGTGCATTTATTGTGCCTATATTGAATGCCCAGTTTCTGTGATGGATGATTTGGTTGATGTATGTACATGCTTTCTTGAATCTTTTAGAATATGATGCATACTAAATTTGATGATATGTAGCATGTCTCATTTGAAGAGCCTTTACTATGTAAAAACCATGCATGAAGTCGATATACCACAACTGAAATTGTCATGCATTTTGCTTCTTAGTTCCCAGTCACTTTGCAATGTTAATGACTTGTGTGACTTCTTTGCATTTTGATTTTTTCACATTCAACCTTATGTCATGTGCAAGTTTCACTTTTTTGCACATTGTCTAGGTGGTCTTACGAACCTTTAAACATGCATTGTATTTTGTCCTGTTTGTGACTTGAATTTGCTAGATTCATGTTCATGTCTGATGCCTATGTCTATTCGTTATAATAATGATTTCTATGCGTTGTCTTAGTCATATAAGATGAGGCAAGGGATCCTTGTTTCTTAGATTAGGTTTAGATTAGGACCCTGAAGATAGAGAAGGCGTGAAGGTGATGGAGGTCGATGTCAATTCCGACCGTTATCATGTACTATTTGTTTTCCCGACATATGTCTCGGGTTCCATGCATTTTATAAAACCCGACGAGTTGCGGGTTTCCTTTCTTTCCCAATTGTTTTCTCTTTTATATTTTTAGAATTGCATGATTAGGTTTAACTGCTTTTCTTGATTGTTTACTTCATGTCTTGCAATTTCATTTTTATTGATTGTTTTCCTTTCATTTCTTAGGAATAGAATAGAATAGAATAGAATGAAAGTAATCCACCACGCATGATCATTTAGTCTAAAAATAACGATCCTAAAAATATAAAAAGAAATGCATGGACATGTTAGGAAAAACACAACATACCCTTTAGGTACTGAAAGGGCGCTAATAGCAATATTAGCATAACCCAAGTCCCCGAACCTAGATATCTAGTTATGTAAGAATCGAGGGAACACTCCCGACCCTTGATTGGGTTTCTAGCCGACACCCCAAAAATGAGGCTAGTGGCAATTCCTGTCTATTTTTTAGGTTGTTAAATACCTAGATTGTATAAATAAATCCGCTGTCGCGCGTGGTACGAGCTTGGGAGAGCTCGTGATCTCGTGAGGAAACTCTCGTGATTAAAGTACCCTAAACCCGACCTTTCCCACCTTGGACATTTCGAGGGGTGGCGAGATCGGGTCGCGACAATACCGATTCTTGAGAATATATCGACGGCTGGGTACAATGCAAAAAGGAATAAAATACCAACCTCAAAAGTATCAGTTGTGTTGCCAGAGCCATCCTAATTGGAAAAAGATATTACATACAAACAAACAGTAAAATAAGTATAGCCATTAAAGTGAATATGCACACTCTCGGTAAATTAAAAGAAAACACAGCAAGCGAACAACATATGACTTTTGCCCAATACTCACGCAAAGACGCAAGATGTGGCGCTTGTGAGGCTTAAAGTTGTCGAAAATAATTCGACTTTTGATCCGGTTGCCATTTGCATCTTCGAGATGCAACTCATTACTCTCCCATGCGATGGGACGCTTCGACCTTAGTAGCGATGGATCTTGCGCTTTGGCTCAATTGTACCTTTCTTTGGCCATCGCATGAAATCTCGGAAGGCCATGGTCAGGTTGGCCACGGTAGTCCCATTAGGCAAAATTATGGTGAATCTATATATCCTGTCGATATCACCATCATTCATCGCCTGATCCGTAGGCCTCTGCCTGATGCTCCTCAACTCCATCCTTAGCCAGCCCGAAACCTGTCGTGCAAAGAAGAGCAGTAATAAAGATCACACGGGTTGAAAAAGCACGAGTAAAAGAAAGCAGAGGAAACCATCACCCCCTCAACACATTTGACTGTAGAGGTTCAAAACTGCATGCACGATTTTGAAGAAGATCATATTTTTCGGGATTTTCCCCTACTAACATTCTTTCCTGTCTTTTCGTTATCCACAAACCAAACAAACACACGTCAGCAGATATTGTAGACACGAGAACATTACGTGAATTAGCTAATAAAACGATCGTTCAAGCAGGGCTCGAACACGAGTTGGCAGCAGAAGCAAGTAAAAACTTTAACCAGAACACCATACGAAACAATCACGACGCATCGCACAAGGGCGAGATTCGACGTGCGTGACGTCCTCACCAACCGACTCCAGCTCCGGCAAGAGGAGAAAGTAGTTAAACCGGGCACATGTCCGGATCAACGAGCAAACATTGGCTGCCGATTGAAGCTCAAGTGACACATTCACTAGAAGAACGTCGGAAAAGGCAAAAAGGAGGAAGCTTGCCCGAGGAGCGGGGGCAATGCAGCATAACAAAGCCCCCCGCTCTTCCGCCTCCCTCACCCTCGAGTTACAACCAGCTGCAAATTTGCCACTAATGTAACCAGATCAATTGCCTTTCAGTTGCGATATCCGATTTTTTTATCATTTTTATTGAGAAAAATTTGCAATAAAAATCCAAAATGCTCTCATTTTCTCAAAAAAAAGAATTTAAAGTAGATCTTATTTTAAACTAAAACTATAGCAGTTCCAAAAGATGACATGATGTGGTTATGGATGTTTTAAATAAAAGTCTAGCATTAGCAACGCTGGCCAACAAAATATTCCAACCGATCAAGGGTATTAAAAAGAAAAAGAGCAAAACGCAATCGTCCCATCACCAATGGAGCAGCGGCAAAGGCCAGCGAGGTCGTCGGCATCTATACAAGGGCCTTGCCTCTAGTTGGTCGTAGTCGCAACCTTTGCTGCCACCCCGTCGACCCTATGTTTTTCCTTTCCTTAAAGATTTTTTTTTTTATGAATATAAAAATGAAAGAAGATGGAAGAAAACGAAGAGCAAGGAAGTAGATGGGAATTTTCTTCTATTTATTTCTGTGTGTGTAAACACAATGTACAGAATGTGTATTATAGTACAAGTTGTATGTAAAGAAAAGGCAACAATATGATATACAAAATCAGATCCGATATTAATTGATCTCGACTTATCCGATAATATATGAATGATTCTTGTAAATATTCTTGCGTATCTTCAACACTCCCTCTCAAGCTGGTGGCTTGTAGATATCCAAGACGCCTAACTTGCTCAAAAGATATGCATGCTGTCTTTGACATTAAGGCTTGGTGAAGACATCTGCTGGTTGTTCTTCTGTTCCAATCGCTTGTATCTCGATCATTCCTTGTTGGATCTTTTCTCGAGTGAAATGATAGTCCACTTTTATGTGCTTTGTTCTCTCATGTACAATAGGATTTGACGCAAGTTTGAGGGCTACATCATTGTCACAAAATAATCTGGTTGGTCCTGTAACTTGTACCCCAAGATCTCGAAGCAATCCTCGTAACCACACTATTTCACAAGTGGTTTTGGCCATAGCACGATATTTTGTCTTTGCTGAAGATAGTGAAACGGTCGGTTGCTTCTTTGTCTTCCATGAAAGTAAAGAATCCCCCAATTTAATACAAAACCCGTTATGGATCTTCTGCTCATTGGACAAGTCGCATAATCCGCATCACAATATGCATTCATCCTCGTATCGCACTTCCTGGAAAGGAGAATCCCGAGTCCTGGACAACTCTTCAAGTACTTTACCACTTTAAGTGCTGCATTCATATGATATTGCTTTGGTTTGTGCATAAACTAAGTGTCTAGACTGCATAACTTGTGTCTGGCCTGGTCATGGTCAAATATATAAACTTCCCAACAAGTTTTTGATACCCCAATGGATCCTTGAGTACAGGATTAGTCTCTTGAGATAAACCAGCATCATAATCTGCCGTAGTCAGCTTGATATTTTGCTCAATTGGAATTATAGCTGGCTTACATCCCGATAAACTTGCTTTTGATATAATCTCCAGTGCAAACTTCTTCTGGCTGAGAGAAATCCCTTAGTCTAATCGTGCAATTTCAATTCCAAGGAAATACTTTGGCGATCCTAGATCTTTAATATGGAATGTAAAATGCAAATAGTCTTTGAAACCTTTGATAGCTACTTCATCATTGCCCATAATAAGTATATCATCTACATATATCATCAAGTAGATAGATGACATACCTTTAGTCCATGTGAAAATAGCATAGTCAAACTTGGATTGTTGAAAACCGACAGCTATAAGTGACTCAACAAACTTTGCATACCACTGTCTTGAAGCTTGCTTAAGTTCATACAAGAATTTGCGGAGACAACATACTTTATTCTCCCCCTGTCTCCCTAAACCTTATGGCACTTCCATATAAATTTTCTCATCTAAATCACCATGCAAGAAGGCATTGTTGACATCCATCTGATGCAACGAGTAGTCCTGAAATGTCGTTACAAAAAGAAATGAGCATATGAGAACATCTTTGACTACGGGAGAAAAGGTTTCGTGATAGTCAAAACCTTCCCGTTGTGTGAAACCCTTAGCTACTAATCAGGCTTTGTATCTCTCAACAGATCCATCTGCACGATATTTGATCTTGTAAACCCATTTGCATCCAATGGCTTTGCGATGCGGAGGTAGTGTGACAAGCTCCCATGTCTGATTATCCATTAAGGCTTTTAACTCCGCCTCCATGGCTTTCTACTAGCGCGGATCAATACTTGCCTCATCAAAACTCAATAGTTCTCGCCCATCGGAAATGTGGGTAATGCAACACCTATGTTCTGGAGAAAGTCTATCAAAGGAAACATAGGAGGCAATTGGAAAGAGAATACCTGGTGAATTCCTGACCCCACATATGTAGTCTTTGGTCTAGGTTGGTGGACGTGTGGTTCATCCGGATCGTCTTGGCACATTGTTCTCTGGTGGTGAGTTATTGTTTGAATTGTCAACAATACTCGAATCTTGGGGAGCGACTTCTTCCGGGTGTTGATCAGTCACTTCTGTTGGAGAAATCTTCTTGAAGTGTTTTGAAGTTGACAAATCGTTTCTATCAGTCTAGTCTCGAAGGTTTGCAGACTCTGTTATTTAAAGTCTGAAGACCTTGGGACAGCCAGACTCAAGACTCAAAGTCTATCTTCATTGACAGTCTCTAATCCGTTGAAGAAAGGTTATCCAGAACTGTATGTTTCGTTGATGATTTAACCTTATCAACTGGAGAAGATCTCATGGCTGGAGAAGACATAAACGGAGTCCTTTGATTGATCAAAGATTGATTCGATAATTGAAGATCCGGTGATTGCCTAAATATTATTGGAAGGTTCGCTTATGGAAACCGAGATCCGATTGTATGGGCGAACGGGATTGATGGGCTATCAACACGTTCCATTTATAGCTTGGATAATCTTCCTAATTGATTCCGTCCAACGGGTAGATTGGAGGAATTCCTTTGGTAAGTGCCAACGGGTATGATGGCATAAAGGAGTATATAAGGAAGACTGTCTTAGTTGTTCAAGGTGTGCGCGATAGAAGAATTCCAAAGTTTGAAGCTCCTTTTCGTTTAGACAAATCCTTTCAGCGAATACTTGTATACGAAAGAGAGAGTCCATATTTGTGAGAAATCTTGAGGAGGTGTGATAGAACATCTACACTGTGGAATCAAGGCAAAGCTGTGCTGTAACCTCTCTCTTGTTCATAGTGGAATCCAGCCAATAGGCTGTCAGTGAAGAAGAGTGGATGTAGGCTTGATATAAGCCGAACCACTATAAACCGCGTGTTTAATTTTCTCTTCTCTTAGTCTTACTTTGATTATCGTTTCATCCAACTGTCTAGTATTGTGCAATTGCTTGAGAAAAACTCTTTATATACCTATTCACCCCCCTCTAGGTACTCATACTAGCAATATCAATTGGTATCAGAGCCCGTGTGCTTACTTTATTTGAAGTGTTTTACTTCATAGTAAAAGATCCATGGCTAGTATGCTAGCACCAGGGCTGATGGAAGGGCAAAGCAATACCGGACCACCCTACTTTGATGGAAAGGATTACAACATCTGGAAGAACAAGATGAAAGCTTTCCTTCGATCAAAGGATCCTCTGGAATGGGACGTTGTAGAAAAAGGAATTACTCCTACCACTGCATCAGTCTCTGAAAGAGGAAAAGAAACTGATGAAACCAGCGGAATGTCTCAGGAAGAAATAATGAAGAGACAAACACTCGATGCAAAAGCAATTTACTCCTTATATTGTGCTTTATCACCAACTGAATATAATAGAATATCTTCTTGTGGTACAGCAAAAGAAGTTTGGGACAGTGCATATCACCTATGAAGGAACGGTCGAGTGAAGGAAACTAGAATCAACATTCTTCTCGGTCAATACGAAGCCTTGAGAATGAAACCGGAGAATCTATATCGACATGTTTAGTCGTTTTTACGATATTGTGAATGGTCTTGAAAATCAAGGTCAACCAACTTCGATCCTGATGAAGGTAAACAAGCTACTGCGTGGACTCTCTAGGGATTGGAAACACATAAAGACTTCGATAAGAGAGACGCAAAGAATTATGCCACTATCTGTCGACGAGCTAATTGGAACTCTTCAGTCTTATGAAGTGGAACGGATCAATGAAGATGAAGATCCAAAAGGTAAGAAATCCATTGCATTAAAATCAAATGATGATTCGATGATACTGATTCGAAGAAGATATGGACGATGAGGAGCTTGCTCTCATGATAAGAAGATTCGAAAACCGAATAGAAAAGGAAGAAGGTTCAACTCAAAGAAACAAAGCTTTCAAAGACAGCGAGACCAAGTCTGTTGATGATGAGGAACCAAACAAAGACATAGTCTCGCTTTGAATGTAAGAAAAAGGGACACATCGGACCAACCTGTCCTTTTCGAAGAAGAAGAAAGGAAAAGCTGAAAGATTTCGAAAAGCTCTCAAAGCCGAAACTGAGGTGACACGAGTGTGAAGAAAGTGATAATGAATATGCCAATCTATGTCGATGGCACAATCGACTCGGACTACTGATCGGACTCGACGGTGAATTTGAGGTCACCGTCAAGAAAAAGGTAAAGTGGTATCTTGACAAAGTGGATGCTCAAGACACATGACGGGAGACTCAAATTGTTTTATAAAGATTGCTCAAGTAAATGGTGGAAAAGTTTCATTTGGAGGAAACAGAAAGGGAGTATTGTGGGATTTAGAACTGTGAAAATTGGAAATCTCACAATAAGTAATGTTTCCTTAGTGGAAGGACTCAATTACAATCTTCTCAGCATTAGTCAATTGTGTGATACTTTTGGTTTCAAGATCTTTTTTCAAGAAGGAATATGTTACGAATCGGTAAAGACTCTACTCGCCTTTCATGGGTCGTAGATATGGAAACATTTATCTTCCGGATGTGAAACCAAATGAATCACAATGTTTTATCTCAATTCAAGACGAAGCAAGCTTATGGCACGAGAAAGCTTGGTCATGTCAACATGAAGCAATTAGCCAAAATCTCATCAAAGCGCTTGTTCGAGGACTACCCAAATTACCTTATCAAAAGACTGATCCATACACTCCATGTATTTTGGGAAAGCAGGTAAGAAATTCAGTCAAGCCAATAAATCATGTCTCTACTAATCATGTACTACAGTTGCTGCATATGGATCTCTTCGGACCAACCAGAACACAGAGTATTAGAGGTAAGAAATATTGCCTAGTAATTGTGGACGATTACTCCCGTTTTACTTGGGTATATTTCCTTGCAAGTAAGTCTGAAACCTTCTCGTATTTTGAAAAGTTTGCTAAAAAGGTTCAAAATGAAAAAGGATGTGTTATCTCAAGTATAAGAACAGATCATGGAGGTGAATTTGAAAATCAAGATTTTACAAAATTTTGTGATGAATCGCTTTAATCATGTGTTCTCCTCTCCATATACTCCTCAGCAAAATGGAGTTGTGGAAAGAAAGAACAGATCTCTTCAGAAATGGCTAGAACTCTTTTAATTGAAAGCAAGATTTCTTCACGATTTTGGGCTGAAGCTGTGTCAACAGCTTGTTATATCATCAATAGAGTCTTCTTAAGACCTATTCTAGAGAAAACTCCTTACGAATTGTTCAAAGATAAGAAGCCTATTGTTTCATACTTTCATGTATTCGGTTGCAAATGTTTTATATTGAAAAATGCAAAAGATCGAGTTGGTAAGTTTGAAGAAAGATCGATGAAGGTATCTTCCTTGGATATTCTACATCAAGCAAAGCCTTCGAGTCTATAACAAGAAGAGCCGACCTATGGAGGAGTCAATGAATGTCAAATTCTAAGACTCAACGCAAGATGAATCAAGTCAGACTCATCAAAAAGAGTTTGAACCTGCTTCAGATCTTCCAAAGCTTACATCTCAAGAAGCATCTCAGACTCTGGAAAACCAGCTTCAAGATGTTCGTGAAGATCCAAACAAAGAAAGAGATCATCAACCAGACGTATCAACGAGTAACTGGAAGCATAAGTCCAGTCATCCCAAAGATCTTATAATCGACGAAATGAATGAAGGAATTCGCACCGATCCAAAAGGCGAGAAGAGTCTAGTCTTTGTGGCTCTCGTTTCGAAATTGAACCAAAAAGCATAGAAGAAGCTTTATCGATGAAAGCTGGATTGAAGCTATGCAAGAAGAGCTCGAACTTTAGCATTAATGATGTCCGGGAATTGACATCCAAACCAAAAGGTAAAACAGTTATTGGAGCTAAATGGGTGTTCGAAACAAGATGAATGAGAAAGGAAAAGTCGTACGAAACAAAGCAAGACTCGTGGCCAAGGGATATACGCAAGAAGAAGGAATAGACTATGATGAGACTTACGCTCCCGTAGCAAGGTTAGAAGCTATTCGACTATTACTTGCGTTTGCTTGTTATAAGAATTTCAGGTTATTCCAAATGGACGTCAAAAGCGCCTTCCTAAATGGAGTCATCCAAGAGGAAGTTTATGTGGAACAACCACCAGGGTTTGAAGACTCAAAGAAGCCGGACTCGCCTTGGGCCGAAGAAGGCTCTGTATGGTTTAAAGCAAGCACCTCGAGCTTGGTACGACAGATTAAGTAAGTTTTTAATACAAAATGGTTTTGTCAAAGGTAAAGTGGATACTACTTTATTTATCAAAAAGGAGAACAAAAGTTTCTTACTTGTTCAAATATATGTGGACGACATTATTTTCGGATCTTCTAATGAAAATATGTTCAAGAAATTTTCTAAGTCTATGCAGGACGAATTTGAAATGAGTATGATGGGAGAGTTAACATTCTTTCTTGGTCTTCAAGTAAAACAATTGAAGGAAGGAACTTTTATTTATCAAGAAAAATATGTTAATGATCTTGTCAAAAGATTTGGACTGGAAAGTTGCAAAAAGACCGACATACCGATGTCAAGTTCTTTGAAGATAGACAAAGATGAAGAAGGGAAAAAAGTTGATCAAAAGCTGTACAGGAGCATCATTGGTTCACTTCTTTATCTTACTGCTTCTAGACCTGACATATTGTTTAGTGTTTGCATCTGTGCTAGGTTTCAATCAGATCCTAGAGAATCCCATCTCAATGCTGCGAAACGCATCATTAAATACGTTGCTTCATCATTAAGCATCGATCTTTGGTATCCTAAGAAGGGAGACTTTAATCTTCTGGATATTCGAGACGCGAGATCTGGCCGGTTGCGAGTTGATAGAAAGAGCACTTCGGGAACTTGCCGGTTGCTTGGAAACGGGACGGTGTCTTGGTTTTCAAGGAAACAAAGCACTTGTGTCTCTTTCAACAATAGAAACAGTATGTAGCTCAGGAAGCTGCTGTTCGCAAATTCTATGGATAAAACAACAGCTAAGAGACTTTGAAATTGAAGACTCATGCACGGAGATTAATTGCGACAACACCAGTGCTATCAACCTCACCAAAAATCCAATTCTCCACTCAAGAGCAAAGCATATAGAGATTCGACATCATTTTATAAGAGACCATGTTCAAAATGGAGATGTTTCAATTCAATTTGTTGACTCAAAGAATCAACTTGCGGATATATTCACAAAGCCTTTGGAGAAAAATCAATTTGAGTCTATACGCTCGAGACTCAACATTTTGAGGTATGAGGATATCAAAGTCTAAAGACTTTCGGACTCGAGACTTACAAGACTTTATCTGAAAGACAGTCTTGGTACGTCCGTCAGACTGTAAGTCTTTCTCTCTTGAATCTCAACTTGAAAAGGTACGATTGTCAGACTGTGTTTAAATTGTTGCTATATTTAATTGACGAAAATATTGCATCGTTTCATTTTCAAAAGGGAAGTTATTTTTGAAATGGCTATTTTTGCGGAAAAAGACAGTTATTTTGAAAAGGCATATTTTTATTTCCTTTATGACGGTTCGTTTATCCCTCTTTTAACCGATCTTGAACTGTCGATTCCTCTTCACTTTTCTCTCAAAAACCCTAGAAAACATCGATCCTCCATTCCCGTTTGTCTTCTTCGTTTAATCCTCAAAAAATTGTCATCTTTTCTGGGAAAGTCAAGTAAGGAATCTTCCAAAACCGAGAAAGATGTCATCTTCAAGAAAGTCTTCGAGAATTGCAAGCGGGGACCACGGCGGATGAGTGAGGGGCCTACGCACTTCGATCTTGCTCAAGATGAAGTGACTCCCGCATCGCAAGCGAGCCCACAACATTCTCAACAGCGTCATTCTCCTCCATCTAGTCCTCAAGGCGTTGATCATCAACAACAGGAAGAAATCATCGAGGATGCAGACCCTGTAAGAGTTCAAAAGCCCGCTTATATTTATCAGTTATATCGTGCCCTAAAAGGAATTCGTACTCCTTTGAACTACATTGATGATTTTCTTAAAGACAAAGGACATGGGAACAAATATATCTTTCTGAAAAAAATGGAAAGTTTGGGAATTGCTCGAAAAGGGGTGGCTGAGGAAACCCTTGCAAATATCCCAAGTGATCCTCGTGGATCAGGGGCCGAATCTGTAGATGGGAATGATGATGATAAGTTGTATAGTCAATTCCAACCGAAAATGGGTGTTGCGGTTGATAACCAAGGAAAAAGGGAGATTTGTTCGAGATCAAAGGAGCAAAAGGATCATACTCGAAATTGCTGAAGTGTGGGGTGATAAACCCTAGGAGTGTAGATTTCGATTTTCTGGATCTTTGTGAATATGAACTTGAGGGAAAAGTTCAGTTATCTTCAACTTGAAAAGTTACGCTCGACTCTACAGGCCTATGCTTCGAATTAACTGCATATTTCTATTCAAATCTAAGCTTTTGGATGCGAATAGATTCTCGTTCAGCGTTAAAGACCAAGATTATGTTGTGGATATGAATATGCTTTGGCGAGATGTGTTAGAAGTCGAAAGAGGAAGATATCGCCAATCAAAGTTTCCATTGCTCGGGCCACTCTTGAACTGGTGAAGGACGGGAGAATAGATGAAAAGATCACCTACTTAAGGATGGGTGCATTCAACATCTTGCTTCATAAGATTGTGATTAATTACCTCCGACCGAAATCGACTTCCAAGACTGATGTTTCAAGTTCAGAGGCCAAGTTGATGTATGCCATTCTCTTTGGTAAAAGGTTTTCTCTCCCTCACACTGTGATGTTTCACATGTATAGAGCAATGATGAAGGACGAGAGGTCAACTCCCTTATCCAAGCCTTGTTACGAAGTTATTCGGACATCTGAATATTCAGCCTCCACAAATCTTTTGTGTTCGACCATGCGATCATATGGTGGTAGGTCTGAAAATGGTGACCAAAATGAGTCTGAAGGAACTGAGCAAGGAGTTGGAGAAATTCAAGAAGAAGACTCCTGCAAAATCTCATTAAATATCTTCTGCAGTTAAAAGAAAAGGGAAGGAGCCCATGGTTGCTCCATCCAAGAGAAGAAGAGCTCTCCTTGTTAAGGATGAAGATGATGAGGAAGACATCACCATCTCTCGCATTGGCTTTGAAGAATTTAAGTCGTCTGTTCCACGAAAGAATCGGAGCAAATGACGAAAGAAGCGAGAGGAGAAGGAAGAAGAAGAAATAGAAGCTGAAAAAGAAACAGAGGAGGAAAGACCTGAAGAAGAAAGAAGAGAAGAAGGAGAACTGAAGAACACTCTTCTCCACCAGGCATGGAAACGGGGGGAGATCGGGAGAAAGGAGTGAAGTCTTCATGTCTGATGCAAGTGAAGGAATCGATCGCTCACCAGCGGACCCGGAGGATGTTTATGCATCTCAATTTCCAGAAGAAGGTCATGAAGTTTCATCACCAAACCTGCAAGATTATGCTTTGATCTACCAAAGATCTGCATTTACTCCATCGATCAAGCCGAAGCAAGTACTCAAACCGACAATGGAGCAGATTTTCGCAGAATCATGGATATTCTTTTGGAGATGCGAGGTCAGATTTATGCCTTGGGATGCGAAGTTGAAAGCTTGAAGAATGAAGGTCAAGCTTCTTCCTGTTCATTGAATGATAAAATGCAAGCCCTCTCATTCGAAATCAAGCCAATGCCAAGAGTGAGGAGATTGCACAGCTAAATGAAGACTTTAAAAGGCTGGAAGGCATCGTTCGAGTCTATGGAAGATTTCCAGCTTGTCCGCGTTCCCAAGCAATCTTAACTTCATCTCATCCTTTTTAATGATGACAAAAAGGGGGAGAGATGCAAGATTTGATCAAAAACCTTTCATTCAACTATCAAAAACCTTTCATTCAACTTTTAATTGTTTTTTGTTGGATTGTTTTGTGGTTTGAATCTGTTTGACTTTGGTTTGTGTCTGGATGAGAACTGAATTAGACTTGGACTTTGACTGCTTTTATTAACTAATATTGATATCTTATGGATGGTTTCATTATATACTAGACTAACCTATTTTCTGTGGTTGCAGATTCTAGTGTTATTCTGTTAAGACATTTACCTCTATAAGATATGCATATGTGTTTGAGAAATGTTTTGCGGGTCAAAGATATCCAAATCTGCGGGAAAGTTTTGTCACCATCAAAAAGGGGAGATTGTTGAAGAAATCTTCTTGAAGTGTTTTGAAGTTGACAAATCGTTTCTATCGATCTAGTCTAAAGGCTTGCGAGACTCTGCTATTTAAAGTCGAAGACCTTGGGACAGCCGAGACTCAAGACTCAAAGTCTATCTTCATTGACAGTCTCTAATCCGTTGAAGAAAGGTTATCCAGAACTGTATGTTTCGTTGATGATTTAACCTTATCAACTGGAGAAGATCTCATGGCTGGAGAAGACATAAACGGAGTCCTTTGATTGATCGAAGATTGATTCAATAATTGAAGATCCGGTGATTGCCTAAATATTATTGGAAGGTTACTGCTTATGGAAACCGAGATCCCGATTGTATGGGCGAACAGGATTGATGGGCTATCAACACGTTCCATTTATAGCTTGGACAATCTTCCTAATCGATTCCGTACAACGGGTAGATTGGAGGAATTCCTTTGGTAAGTGCCAACGGGTATGATGGCATAAAGGAGTATATAAGGAAGACTGTCTTAGTTGTTCAAGGTGTGCGCGATAGAAGAATTCCAAAGTCTGAAGCTCCTTTTCGTTTAGACAAATCCTTTGAGCGAATACTTGTATACGAAAGAAAGAGTCCATATTTGTGAGAAATCTTGAGGAGGTGTGGTAGAACATCTACACTTTGTGGAATCAAGGCAAAGCTGTGCTATAACCTCTCTCTTGTTCATAGTGGAATCCAGCCAATAGGCTGTCAGTGAAGAAGAGTGGACGTAGGCTTGATATAAGCCGAACCACTATAAACCGCGTGTTTAATTTTCTCTTCTCTCAATCTTACTTTGATTATCGTTTCATCCAACTGTCTAGTATTGTGCAATTGCTTGAGAAAAAATCTTTATATACCTATTCACCTCCCTCTAGGTACTCATACTAGCAATATCAACTTCTAGTGAGGTTGTCATGTCCACAGCCGAAGTAGAAGATGGCCTTATATTTGCTGATGAACGAAGGAGAATATAGTTTGGATCTTCCATAGTCTCCTCTGTGTGAGTAGTATGGAAATGATCATCTCTATCCGTCCCTGATGCAGGAGTAACAAAAGGAAAAATATCCTCCTGGAACGAAACGTCCTCGCTAACCATAAATTCTCCTGTGGAAGGATCAAATACCTTGTATCCCTTATGTAGATTGGGATATCCCATAAATATGCAGCGACGAGCATGAGGGCCCATTTTATCTCTAGGACCTACTATGGTGGCGTAACAAAGACATCCAAAAATCTTCAAATGTTCCAGATCTAGCTTCTTTCCAAAATGTAACTCGAAGGGTGTGCACTCGCCAAGAATCTTAGTTGGCATATGATTTATCAAATAAGCGGCAGTCAAAACACAATCTCCCCAAAAAGTGTTTGGAATAGAAGCTTGAAATTTTAAAGCCCGTGCAACTTCTAACAAGTGACGAGCTTCCGTTTCACCACCCCATTTTGTTGTGGTGTATAGGTACATGTACTCTCATGTAATATCCCTTGTGATGAAAAGAAAACAATACATTCATGATTGAAGAATCCACTTCCATTGTCTATTCGTATTTTTTGAACATTTTTCCCAAATTGGGTTTTGGACAAGGAAATGAAAGTTTTTAAATGAGACAGAACTTGACCCTTAGTTTGCATGAGAAAAAGCCATGTGGCTCTAGAGTAACCGTCCACAATGGTAAGAAAGAATCAAGATCCATCATGATTTAATGTATGGTATGGTCCCCAGACATCAACATGTAGCAAGGAAAAAATATCACTTGAATGATTGTGACTTAATGGGAAAGGTGTTCGTGATTGTTTCGCAAGTTGACAAATGGGACATTGAAGGTAAGGAAAGGAAGAGCTGTGACCCAATCTAGAATGCAAAAGGAAATGCTTATCATTGGTAGTCAAATTACACAATGATTGTTTATTACAAGAGAGTAAATCAAGATTTTTGGGTAAACTTTTCCAGAAAAATAATCCTTCAGAGAGATTACCCCAGCCCATCAGTTTCCCAATCGAAAGGGCCTGAAATATACAGATATCAGCATTGAAAAATACTTGGCACGAATTTTCTTTACAGGCTCTGGACACAAAGATAAGATTAAATTGGAAATCCGGAATATAGAGGACATTTTTTAGAGTAATTTGTGGGCTAAGAGTGACAGTCCCAGTTAGAGTGACACGAGTAATATTGTCATTTGGCAATTGCACATTAATAGGATTAGCTGAATCTTCATGAATATCAGAAAATAATCCCTTATTACATGCAATATGGTCACTTGCTCCCGAGTCAATAATCCAAGTATTTCTTGATATATTATTTATTAGACAATGAAAAATACCTGTAAAGTTGCTGTCCCTTTTAGGAACTTCCAATTTTTATAAAGCCTACATCAATTGCCGATACTCTCCATGTGTGATGGGTTGATTGACATCTGCTGATATTGTATTGATAAGCTACTGCTGAAATTTCATTTCCCTTCCTTCCAGGTCTCCCATGTAATTTCCAACAATTTTCAATTGTGTGGTGGGGCCTTTTGCAATAATCATAAAATAACTTCCCTTTATTTTTAAAATACCATAACTTCTCGGGTAATTTGGACCATTGGATGCCTTTGACCCGAGTGCATCTCCACCGTCGAGATCAGTGGGGTATCGCGCGCATTTCGGACCGTCAGATCGCTGGGCTCAATCTTGATCGTCCATAGAGCCTTTAAAAGACCCGTTTCGGCTCCGCGAACCCTAGCGCCCCCTTTGGCTCCCCGAACCCTAGCGACATTGACTCTCTCCCTTTGGCTAGGGTTTTCTACCCCTTCTTGATTCTTGCCACCAGTGCTAGGGTTTCGGAGGTTTTGCCATTGGTCACAGTGAGTCGCTGGTTTTCCTCCTGCATCGTGAGCAAAAAAATTCAGCCAAGGGGAGGAGCTGGTTCCATGGCCAAAATTTGCGATTTGAAATGAAGGTAAGATTCATTGAGAATAAAAAAAAAAACGAGTCGCTTTTTCCCGGTCTTTCATTGCCCTGTATTGTTGGAGGGTTTCCTCCAGTCCTTCGAGTCTCTCCTCTGCCGCTTCCAGCTCATTCCAGAGAGCTGAAAGCTTGTTGAAGCATGCCGTTATTGACATGTTTCCCTACTTCAGTTCGCTGAGGGCTTAATGTAACGAAAATTTTTTCGCCCGATTGAGTTTCCTGTACATCTCTTTAATATTCTCCCAAATTGTTTTTGAATCTTCTGTGGGAGGTAAACCTGTTGCGATTTCTTAACTGATGCAATTACTTATCCACATTCTTACTAATTGGTTGCATTTTTTCCACTGTCGCCCCATTTTTCATCATCGGTTGTAATCGAGATAGTTCCGTCAATAAAACCTTCTTTATCCTTTGTGATGAGCGCTTTGCGAAATTCTTATGCCCAGCTCGAGTAGTTTTCGGGTCGTATGAAAGGGTAGCTGATGAGCCGCAACTCTGGCCCATCGGAATTGGAGACATATAGTGTGTCGCCAGGTTCTAGGCGACCCATGGCGGTCGCCAAGGAGATCGGCAGGAAACCGAGTGGAAATCCCGGGTAAGGATTTGCTTGCTAACCCAAATTGAAAGTGCCCCGAGCCCCGCATTTGAATTGCTTGACCCGTTAGGGTTTTCGCTCGCATTGGAAGACCCGATTGTTTCTGAATGGCCCGCCCCGCTTGCAGTTGGTGGACCGTCTTGAGTCTGGCCTCTGGAAAATGGCATATTTGGACTTCCTCCATAATATATAGGCATCGATACCCATTGGTAGGAAGCTCCCGAAGAGGGCTACCCTAGATTGGGTTGCCATGGAAAAAAATGCCCCATTGTGGGCTGATCAATCCAACCTATGATGTTTCGCACTATATCTTGTGCTTCTAAGGTCATTGTATCCACAAGTAAATGGGGTTGATCGTTAGCCATGATGGTATAGCGAGCTCCCCCTTTTCCTTCTCCTTCATCTGTTTCAATATAATCTCTTCAAAGTGCTGATTCATATGTCGAAGTGCTAATGCCCTTTTACAAGTTAGCTTGATTCTTCTGATAGGCAACTAGAAGACCATAAGAGAAAAAACAAAGCGGAAGAAACTGATTACAGATGCGCAACCCACTTTGATACCATGAAAGAAGATGAAAGAAAACGAAGAGAAAGGAAGCGGATGGGAATTTTCTTCTATGTATTTATGTGTGTGTAAACACAATGTACATAACGTGTATTATAGTACAAGTTGTATGTAAAGAAAAGGCAACAATATGATATACAAAATCAGATCCGATGTTAATTGATCTTGATTTATCCAATAATACCCGAATGATTCTTGTAAATATTTTTGCGTATCTTTAACAAAAAAAAAAAAAAAGAAAGAAAAAAAGAAAATTTTAAGAGACGAGATTGCCCTTCGTAGCCAATGAGTTTAAGCCCTTCTTTGATATTGATATGCGCATTTTAGGTCTTTATTTAAGAAAATGATAGCACTTTAAGTCATTATTTGAAATAATATCCACTTCATGATTTTGTTTTAAATTAATATGGGCACTGTGAACCCTTATTTGAAAAATAAATAGCACTTGGAGCCTTTGTTATAGAAAATGTCTACTTCAAGTTATTATTTGAAAAAAAAGATTGCATTTTGGGTTATTATTTGGAATTTTTCCTTTTTTATGACATAAATTCTATATATATAAATATATTTGTTTTTCTTTTAGTTCGGTTTAGTTTGGAAGATAAAAATGAATAAATATTACCTTCAAACATGTTAATATATTAGTTCACTTTTATGATTGCGTTTTGCAACGCGTTAATAATGTGATCATTCACATTCTCATTCGTCTTATTAAGCAACAACTCCGAGTTGGACCACATGCTGCATACTGCATTCTAAGTGGAGAGTCAACGTCGTGACTAGTTTCGTACAAAAATAAAGTTAAATGTTTTTAGGAGGTGTTTCTGCTGAAATTTTTTGTGTTGAAAAACAAAAAGTCGCCTCACGGTCATTGCATTAAATGCGCTGACCGTGCAGGGGTAAAATCCATGCCGTGGCACCTTTATTCCGAAAATATTTTTTTACACTCAAAATTCATAGTAAGGTAGTTTATCTTAAACTTTTTGGCGACACAAAATTCTCACACTTATATTCATACGATACATTTATTCCAAATTTTCTTTTAACTATGCCAAAAATCCCAACATTAAATTCATGCCACACATTTACTCTTTATTAATTTTTTCTTTCTGATTCGTCTTCACTGCAACCCTCAATGCAACTACCCTCAGCATTTCCATTGCCACTATCCTCGGCAAATCAAGGAAGAAAACAAAGGAGGAAGTTTAAAAAAGCAAAACAAAACAAAAAATAAGATATTCAACAATTACTTAAAAGTCTTGCAAATTATATAAATTACATATATTTTAAAATTAAATCAGCTAGTAAGTCTCAATAAAAATTGATTAATAGCTTTCACAAAGTCAAAATAAGCCTATCGGTATCTTGGGAATTGTTGACACCTAAATTTTGGCGATCCATTTAGTCATTTATTGCATAAAAATTAGGGGTTAATTTTATCCTTAAAAATATATTAATTGCATAGCTACATTTAGTTTGCATATTTTGCATTTTATTTACTTGGACCGGTGGCGGATGGGTCGGAATTGGTGGTTTTGAATTTTAAATTAATAGGCCGGGCTAGGCCCATGAAAGGATAAAATTAACCCAAGCCCGTCGTTGTTGTTTAATTGATTATCTTGTGAGAATTTAAGATTTGATGCGATATTATGATGATTTTTGGAAATTAAAAAATCGCACTGTAATCTTAAAGTTGGGAATATTAAGGAAGATAAGGAATATTCTAAAATATTTTGTTGCGGATGGATATCTCGAAAGATTTTAGAATTGGATAATGGAGTTTTATCTAAAGTGAATTATTTGGAAAATCTTCACAAAAAAATTCCAGTTTATCTTCGATCGCTGAGTCAGCATATAAAATCTTCAATGGTCGAGCGAGTCAGCTTGGAAGATTTTAATAGATGATTTCAATGGCTGAGTGAGTCAACATACACGATAATCTCGAAAAATGATCTTCAGCGATTGAGTTGTTAAGCAAATCTTCGTAGGTTGAGCAGACTAAGTTTTCACTCTATAAATGGGGGTGGCCTTCTCTTCGTCCGAGGGAGTTTTTTTGGGAGGAGCTTCTTTTAAAAAAATTCAGAAAAAGTGAAAGGGGAGAGAAGCCATCCGTGGAGGTTGGCCTTCTCTTCGTCCGAGGGAGTTTTTTTGGGAGGAGCTTCTTTTAAAAAAATTCAAAAAAAGTGAAAGGGGAGAGAAGCCATCCGTGGAGGTTAAAAGGAAAGAAGTGAAAAAGCAAAAAGCTTCTGCAGAAAAGCGAAGGAAGAGGGAGAGTGACGTGAGAGAGAGAGAGAGAGAGAGGAGAAAAGTAAAGAGGTGATTTGACCCCTACTGTTCATCATCTTCCCCAAATCGCTGCCCCTCCTCTGCAACTTCCATCCGCGAGGCTTCCGCCACCGTGTGTTCGCCACAACCGCTTCGGCGGTCTCCCCCGGCTCGCCGCGACGACGCCGCGCCGAGCCTTGCCCCCGCTCCGCTCCCCGACGAACCGCCTCACCACTCACGCCGACGCCGCCCGGAGCTCGAAGCTAGTCCCGTCCGACGCTTGGATCTTCCTCCGCACGAGCCCCGACGACCCCCGCCGTTCGCCTCTCGCCGTCTCCCCGCAGCGCCTCCACCCGCGACGCGTCTGTTCCGACGCCGCGCCCACACCACGACAACGCTACTGCAACCACCGACCGCTGCACCCGCACCGCCATCTCGCCTGTCGCCGGAGCTCTCCATCGCCCACGTTGCTCGCCGCCCCGAAGCCAAGCAAACCCGCGTTGCTCACTGCCCGCGACGCCCCTCACCGACGCCGCCGCGCTCCTCCTCAGCCGCGACGCAGCCCCTACCGGATCGACGCCTGCACGCCGGTGCTCTGTCCTCGCCACCGCCTCGCCCCACCGGACGCCGAGCCGATGCCCCTGCAGCGCCCCCGTTCGCGAAGCTACCTTCGATTCACCTCTTCGCCAATCGCTTGCTGCTGTTTTCCTCTCGCCGGAGCTCGACGATCATCCCCTCACGCCGGCGACTCCTCACCGGACCGGCCACCACGTGCTGCCTTGCTCGAAGAAAAGGAAAAACAACAGAAAAAGCAAAATCAATTAGGTTGTTTTTATTTTTTCATTTATTTTACTTTATTTTGTTTACATTCTTTAGTTATTTACTTAATTGGATCCCAATGTTCACTTTATGAATCTTGTAGGCATTATCCACAAGAGTTATCCCTAAACTTATTGTAATTATTAATTTGACCCGTAAGATGTCGGGTTATTTTTTTTAATTACATTAATTTTTGGGGTTTGTTGATAGTTTTTAAGTACTGAATCAATATAATTATTAATTTGATCCGTAAGAATTCGGATCAGATTTTTAGTTATTTTGAACCCTTTGTCGTGATAATTAGGGTTAGGATAATCGTTAATTTAACCTGTGAGACAACATGTTATTTTTTCGATTATTTTGATCATTTATTTGATTGCATATCTTGATTGTTTAGATTTACTGCTTAGTTGACAATGACTTGTTTTAGAGAATCACTAAAAAAAATCTAAAAAAAATCTAAAAAAAATATATTTGAATTAGGATTCAGTTTGTTTTAGATTGTTATCTTGCATAGCTAGGATAGGGATCTTAGTTCGAAAAATATAAAAAAATGCATTAATTTAGGATTTTAGTTGCATGTTTAATTACGTGGCAATTTTAAATTTTGAATTTTAAATAAAAAATAAAAGATAAAAAATATCATGCATATGTCATTAGGGCTTGCTCCGCACGTCATTGCATATTAGATCAATTACATTGTTAGATTAAGATAATATCTTAGTTTAAATTATGATTTAATGTGACTTAATCCTTAGTTTAAATTAGATTGAATTTTAATCTAGCTAGATTATTTTCGCATTTTTAAATAGAAATATCAAATGCACGTCATTTAGTTTTTATTAGAACTTCCTCGTCATTAGACTAAATCATTTAATAAATGTCGCATGACATATAACTCGCGTGCTAAATTATATGCGGCATGTCATCTTAGTTTAAATAATTTTGTATGTCATTGCATCGCATTGCATGTCATTAGAATTAGGTCATTTAGATGGCATTTAATTATTGCATTTCTTCATGTCATATAGTTTAGGTCATGCTGCCATGTCATATTAGATGCATTGCATAAGTCATGATTTTCATTAAATAAAGTGAAAACAAAAAATTGAAATTGCGTGTTCATTAGAAATCATATCTAGGGCTGTTGATGTGATTTCTGATTTAACAATGTAAATGCTTTCATTGCTCCTTTGCAATATTAAATTGCTTTCTTGAGTGTTAAATTGGTGGTATGCGCACACGTATGATCACCTCACATGTTAGGAAGTTAGATTAAAATCAATTCAATTGCCAAACGTTTTTTTTAAAATGAAATAAAAAGGTACCGAAAGGGCACTATGATAGTCTGGTGTAACCAAGTCCCCGTACCCTTAGTCTCTGGTTCGTAGGAGTAAAGTAATTCTCCCATTATTTTACTTAGGTGTCTAATCGACCTACCATAAACTGATTAGTGGCGATTCCTAAATAATTAAGAATTCAAACCTAAGTCGTGAATTGGTATGGGCTTGGGAGAGCCCAAGTTAAGTTTAGGCTTAACAATCCATTAACCTAGTTTTAGGTGGTGAACCCGCGAAAAATTAGGTCGCGACAGGAATATTCTTTAAGAAGAAGGTTACCATACAACCTTTGGATTAGGAACAACTAACAAGTATCAACAAATAATCACAAAACGATAATTTCATTCGCCCGATGACAGTGCTTTTTTTTTTTTTTTTTTTGAACTAGATGACAGTTCTTCGTGTGCTTCGTATCTTATCTACATCAAATGATGGGATTGTTCTCGTGCAAAGGAACAGGGGCAGCTGTCGCTTGCGCGGTAGACACTATCTAGGATGACGTCAGCTAGGGCTGCGCACGTATTTTGTCGGTATCGAAGGGGGAAAGCGTCCAAGTACTTTCCCACGAATTTCGCCTGCCAATTACCCAATCTGATGAACCATTCAAATAATTTAAACATAGAAAAATGATATAAATAATTTCTAAATTTTAGATTAATGTGTAATGAAGTTATGAATTTTTAATTTGTTTAATATGATTTCTAAATAGTAGCCAATGCGCAATATTATCTTTATAATTTTAAGTGGAGCCAAACCTCTTTCTCAATGGAGGATTTCTAATAAAGGTTACTCCGTAATTAAGTCATCAACAAAGATAGGGCCTATAATTTTTATTTTTTTATAATTATACAATGCCATGTTTGGGGGAAAATGAACATTGGGATAAAAATGCCTAAAATTTAAATTCTACTCATTTCCCTTCTCATAGAAATTCCATATCTATAGATATGTATTTCTTTTTTCTATCTTCCATTTAAACATTCATCTTTTTCTCCTAATTACAACAAAGCTCAGCTTCAAAAGTCCAACTAAAAACTTAAAGTAATGGGTACATTGAGACCATGTATATATAAAAAAAATATAAGTCCCATAAACAAGCAATATGAGGTACTTTAACATTTTCTTATGTGTAAGCTCATGTGAAATTTGATGAAAGGGACCATACATTCATAAATATCCATGTTCTAAAGTTACACTTGAAAGTTTAAACTACTAGATAAAATAAGATCACATGTAAATAAAGAACACATAAATCTCATATATGAGTGATGTAGGATGTACTGACAATTTGGGTAATGTGCCTTTCCTTTTCCATTCCGAAGAGAGCACTGCCATCAGGTCACTTCCCTATCATTGCCACGACACATGAATTCACTGGTTTTAGCAAGTAGAGAACAATTCAACACAAACAATCATACACATTGTGAAATAGGAAATACATGGAATCTACTATACTCGAACTTATAGATGTCCTACAACAATAAGGCTTTAGGTAGCAAGTGCACATCTTTTAATCATCACATGTAATTATGATTAATGGAAGACTTCAATCAACATTGGTGGACGTTGGTTCTTTCCCTATCTAAAAATAGTCGGTATCATTGTTTGTCCAAAAGTAATATATGCGGTGGTTATTTGAAAATCATTTTTACGTATGAATTAATGCCTTGTATTAATAATCAAGTTGAGTAATACTTTTTAGGCAAAGAAGGCACGCGATATCACTTGTTTTTACTATCTATGAAAGCACATGGACTTCACTATTAATATTTGAATATGGAAAGTTGGGTCATTCTTTGTTTCCCTACGTTTTATTGAAAAATTATCATATGGTCTACTCTAGGGAGCGGAATTAATTAATAAATGCGAGTCCTTTTTGTCCGTTCATAATAATGTTGATGACTCTAATGAAGGCATGAATGACCTAATCTTTTGCCTCGAATGGAAATCTTTGTGAAAGTCTTCACAAGTAGAATGACGGGGTTTTAGGTAGTGCTCAGCCGTTGGATTATGCAATCTAGGGCTGACACAAGTTCGGACGGCGGGATGCGATTTGTTCCTTTCCTTAATGGCGTCTTATAATCCTTAAACGAGCATAATTCCTGCTTACTTCTGGAGTAATCATTTCCTTATTGTCCACGTGTTTGGTAAGTCAACTTGGCAGGTATCTACTCCACCATATGGCGACAAAGTGGTGATCTTTCTCCACTTGAAAAATGGATATTTTTATTATTACCCTTGAGGAAGTTTTGGGAGGATCCAAAATGAAAAATGTTTACGATGAAAGCCTAAAATGAGTAATGAAAGCATGGATCGTCCATGTAAGCAGAAAGTTCCCAGGTAGAATTGCCTTCTAAGATAAGCAATTGGTGTAAGGAAATTTGAAGAAGATGGGATAGAAAAAATGCGAATATGGCATTGGTTTTGATGCATGTGATTGCTTTCTTAAAGTTAATTTTTGCCCCGCTACGACACATTTGGGAATTCGAGTTGAACATTTAGTTGCTAATATATTATTTGTCTGTATAAGTGAGTAAAACTATTATGTGCATGCCTCCGTGATAAATTCCATTCGCCTGTATACGATGAGTACTCAAACACTATGTTTTTTTGTGACTATTTGTATTGCTGCTGCAAGAACATTAACATAATAAAAGGATTTGCCTATAGATGATATAATATCAGGTTGGCGGCTACTTATAAAAGATCTTTTAAAATAACTGATATATCAAATTACCAAATAACTAACGTTTCTTTATTGGGTGACATTTTGTCTATTCATTGAATTACATGGCTTGAATGAAACTCACCTTCGTGGAGATAATAAACAATTCTATCGCTGGGGAAAAAAAACAAAAAAAGATGATGATAAAACATGAAATTGGCCTTTCAGAATTGAACTGGAGTTATCTTTTCCTCTAATGTGTGTGCTAACATGATAGTTTCCACACAAAAAAAGAAGCAAATAATCACGTCCTCATAGATAGACAGTATAAATAATGTCTTTTCAACCCTCCTTAGCACAAGGGAAACTTTAATTACAACGCAATCGAGAGCTGCTTCTCTTCAACAGGACATGCTCATGCCAGTGAACGCCTCGTGTGAAGGATGCCTCCAAGACTGCCGTCCCGGCGGCGGGATCCACCCCTCACGCACTACGTCAAGAACTGCTCACCTTCCTCGCCGACTACAGCGAGATCCTTACTGATATAGTTGCTGACTGACCGGTGGAGGCTACTGTCCCCGACCTCGGCTCCAACGCGTCGCCAATCTCAGTGCGGCTCGCACTCTTGATGCTGTGACGTGGCTCTGTCGTGCCTGTCCTTGGCCAACAACCTCCAATACGTCGTCGTCAAGGTCTGGCAGTCGAGCCTCAGGTACTTGCTAAGGGAGGACTGGGCGGCGAAGCAAAGAGGCGGAGGCCAAGCAGAATGCCGCGAACTACGAGGAGATGGGGTCGAGCAAGGTGCTGGCCTCGCTTCCGCGGGCAGAGACATCGATGAACCACGCGAAGAACTGGCTCCGGAGGTTCAACGCGGTCTTCGAGGAGGATCGTGTCCTTGGGAGGGTGGTTTGCTCCAGTTAGGTGACGGCCTTTAAGGGTGAATAGCGAGACGCGAGGGGTCTTGGGTGGTTCGGGTTCGGGTCAATTGAATGATTAAGCTACTCTCTTGGTAATACACATCTAGTGGGATATTAAATCAAATGGACAACTAGGTATCTTTTGAGTACCTCATCATCGTAAAAGAGAGATAAATCTAATGATAAACAGCAGACGCGGAATGTTCTCTAAACAACTCAGATTGATAGTTACAAGAATACGAAAGAGGAAGATGTCAGACACTGCCGTCAAATTCGATCAATTGCCGCTGGAGGACAATAATGGAAAGCAGAATCAAGACATAAAATAAATAACGGGCCGCTTACAGTATCTATACCGGCCGCAACACTCTAAACACAGTAAGGAATCAAATCCTGCACAAACGTGGAGTTGATCGAATATGCGTCTCCATGGCCCATTCTGAAAATCCTGCTTCCTCTTGCTCTCGTAGGGCACAGATTCCTTCCCGCGAACCCAGTTTACCAAACAAAATACATAAGGACACAGAAACAACACCTATACGTATAACTTCTGACAATAACCATTATGCTGAGGAGCCGCCAGGTGGGAAAAAGAAAAAACAAGAAGTTTCGGAGTTAGAGAGCATCATATTAAAATATATAATGCAGATGATCTTTTATGAGTTCAGTCGGGTTTGGGTGTAAGAATTATTGTGGCCCATATTATGTGATTTATTATATGGTTTAATAATTATTGAAATGTTATAAATAATTATTGATTACAAGAAGGTATGACTCTAATAAAACGAAAGGGTATATCGCTTTGATGGAAGACACATTTTCAATGAACGTATAAATAGAGTCCAGTCATCTCTCCACCAAAAATGAACAACAATAACAGAAAGAATTTGGTATTCTCTCCTCCATCAATTGAATACATTAAAGTTTAGTGAGTTAAGGGAGAGAAATCAGATTTCTTCATTTGGTTCGAGTTCTTTGGGTTTTCTACAACGATCATCATCAAGTGTAGCGTTATGGATAAAGGTATGTCTTCATCTATTTGTGAAAATCATGAAGATCAAACGATCACTGATTTGTTATAAATTTCCGCATCAAAGAATTATATGAATTATCTAATAGTTGGTATCAGAGCATTTGGTTTATGATCTCATGATTTTTCCGTTTAAAGAAATATTATGATTTATGTTTGATGATTCGTTGAACGATCATGTTCGTATTATTTATTGTTGTTAAAATGTTTTCGGATGATTATGGATAAAGAAAATCCGAATGATGGAACATTCTTCATGGATGAAAATGGCGAAGAAAAGTTACTGTGCGCGAGTGGAAAAGGACGAAAATGAAAAAATTCGGAATTTTGAGGGCAAGTAAGAAACTCGCCGATTCCGAGGGAAATCTAGCGATCCACCGCTTGATTTCAGACCCATAAGGTCGCACTGCCATGAGGAACATTAGGCATGAGTTTTTCCGGTATATCGGTGTTTGCCAGAGGCAAATTGGACGGCGCAAGTCGCGGTGGTTAGGGTTTGCGTTTTGGGGAAACTTTGGTTTGATTTGGGGCCAATTTCTTAGTCATTTTCACCAAAACTTAAAGCCATGTGGTCGTGTCGGCATGCTCTTCAAAACCCATTATTTATTCGTGTCTGGGATGGGCTGCCGGAGAAGAAACGGGCGGCGAAACCGCGGCGAAATGGTGAAAAACCGGCGAAAAATCGTTTCTGGGCGCGAGGAAGAAGGCGCGTGGGCCTCACGCGCGCGCTGCAGTTGTCCACGCTCTCACGCGCGCTCAACCACAGCGTGCGTGGACCCCATGCGCGCGGCAGTTGCCGAGCGCGTGCAACGCACGCGCCTGCGCGTTGGACGTGCACGTGCGTAGCACGCGCCCGACGTACCACGGCGCCATTTTTAATTTAATTTTTTTCCTGCCCCTGTTTGTTTATAATTACGATTCCGCCCTTGCTGATTATTTACCATTTTGCCCCTGGATTATAAATTTATGATTTTGCCCTAATGGAATTATGTTTTAACGATTTTGCCCTTATGCTTTGATTACGTTTTATCCTTGTGTGCAATTTGGTAAATATTTATATTTTGCAATATTAAAAATTCATATTATGAATGGTTTGTTAGTCACCAAAGTGGCCAAACCTTGAAGTCTTTTGAATTTTTTGATATTGTAAATTGTTTTATTCAATTACCCATGATTAATTGATGCTATATATGAAATTGATATGTTTTATATCATTATTGGAGTTATGGGTATATTGAAGTTCATTTATTATAAGAACTTAGGATTAACCCAAAGGTTAATTATTTTCTTATAATTCATGAACATGATGGTTGATAATTAATATAATTTGTTAAATTTGTTTGTATATCCAAAGATAACAAATAAATTTTAATAAGATATATTTACAATTATCAAATAAAATTTATTAGCATCATTATGGTATATATATAATTGTATATCATAGGATCGCCCAAAGGAGAACTATGATGTACATGTGTCGTTTAGTTTGAATCTGATTATATGATATTCTCAAAGCATTAGTATATGAGTATTTTCTTGCACATTTGCAGTATTTGTACCTATTTCACTCCATTCGCACGCCTCATCTGTTCCCCTATTCAATGGGATAAATTTTCTTGATTTGAGTGAACAAGTCTAGTTTCACTTAGGTGTCCTGGATCTTGATTTAACGCTTCAAGCTGAGAAACCAGCTGCTATTACTGATGAAAGTAGCAATGATGAAAAGTCTTTCCATAAAGCTTGGGAAAGATCAAACAGACTGAGCTTAATGTTCATGCGAATGACAGTTGCAAACAACTTAAAAACTTCTCTTCCCAAGACTAACAATGCTAAATAATTTATGAAATTTATGGAAGAGCGTTCTCAAACTGCTGATAAGTCACTTGCTAGTACATTGATGAACACACTAACCACCATGAAATATGATGGTTCGCGTACCATGCATGAGCATATACTTGAGATGACGAATTTAGTAGCAAAGTTAAGGACTTTGGGAATGAACGTGGATGAGTACTTTTTAGTACAATTTATACTTAATTCCTTACCTCATGAGCAATATGTGTCATTTCAAATGAATTACAACATTATAAAGGATAAGTGAAATGTAAATGAATTGGCCAGTATGCTAGTTCAAGAGGAAACAAGGATAAAGAATCAAAAGGCTCATTATGTTCATCTCTCAAGTCATCAAAAAGTTCGAAAGAATTTTAAGAGGAAAGGTGGAAGGAGCAAGAAGAAAGGACTACACATCCTGAATGACTCTTTAAAGACTTCTCAAATCCACAAGAAGGAACGCAATCTTATTAAGTGTCATTTTTGCAACAAAATTGGACACTTGAAAAAAGATTGTTTGAAATGTAAGGCTTGGTTCGAAAAGAAAGGTAAGCCTTGTGCTTTAGTATGCTTTGAATCAAACTTTACTGAAATTCCTCATAATACTTGGTGGATTGATTCTGGTGCCACCACTCATGTGTCAAATACGATGTCGGGATTTCTTACAATCCAAACTATAAAGCCAAATGAAAGTTATGTGATTACAGGGAACATAAATAAAGCTCCAGTTGAAGGCATTAGCACTTATCGTTTGATCTTAGATACTAGGCATTATTTGGATTTGTTTCGAACCCTTTATGTACCTACATTTTCTCACAATTTAGTTTATTTGCCAAAACTTGATGTGGCGGGATTTTATTGTAAGTTTGGATTTGAATCTTTCAGTCTATTTAAGAGTGATACTCTTATTGGAACTAGAATTTTATGTGATGATCTCTATAAATTTAGACTTGATAATACTTTTGTTGAGACATTAATGACCTTGCATCATAATGTTGGCACTAAACGAAGTTTGGTGAATAAAAATTTTGCTTACTTGTGGCATAAACGTTTGGGTCATATATCAAAGGAAAGAATGCAAAGATTAATGAAGAATGAAATTCTTCCAAATTTGGATTTTACTAACCTTGGAATGTGTATTGATTGTATTAAAGGTAAACAAACAAAACACACTAAAAAAGGTGCCACAAAAAGCACATAGCTTCTTGAAATTATACATACTAACATATGTGGTCCTTTTGATATTCCATCTTTTGATAAGGAAAGCTATTCCATAACCTTTATTGATAATTTTTCACAATATGGTTACATTTATCTATTGCATGATAAGTCTCAATCAGTGAATGCACTTGAAGTGTATATTAAAGAGGTTGAGAGGCAATTAGATAGAAAGGTGAAAATAATAAGATCGGATAGAGGCGGTGAATATTATGGAAAGTATGATGAATTGGGACAATGTTCAGGTCCATTTGCTAAATTTCTTGAAAGACATGGCATTTGTGCTTAATACACAATGCCAGGTATACCACAACAAAATGGTGTAACAGAAAGGCGTAATCGTACTTTAATGGAAATTGTTAGGAGTATGATGAGTCATTCATCTTTACCATTGTCTTTGTAGATGTATGCTTTGTAGAATTCTATGTACTTATTAAACAGGGTTCCTAGTAAGGCAGTTCCAAAGACTCCTTTTGAACTGTGGACGGGAAGGAAACCTAGTTTACGACACCTGCATGTTTGAGGTTGTCAAGTAGAAGTAAGAATTTACAATCCACATGAAAGGAAATTAGATTCAAGAACGGTTAGTGGTTATTTCATTGATTATGCAAAGAAATCCAAAGGGTATAAATTTTATTGTCCTAATCATAGTACAAGAATTGTTGAATTTGGAAATGCTAGGTTCATTGAGAATGGTGACATCAATGGGAGCGAAAGAATGCGTGATGCTTGCTTTCAAGAAGTAAGGGTAGAAGTTCTTATACCCAAAACTTCTAAAGTTGTTGTTCCTGATATTATAGAATAATCTAACAATAATCAAGAACAACAAATTAATGAACAAACACTCGATAATGGAAATGTCAATAATAAACCTCCAATAGCCAAGTCACAAGAAATAGCATTAAGGAGATCTCAAAGAGAAAAGAGATCGGCTATTTCTGATGACTATATGGTTTATCTATAAGAGTCAGAATTGACTTAGGAATTGGAAATGATACAAATTCATTTTCCCAAGCCATGGAATGTGAAGATTCTAATGAATGGTTTAATGCCATGGAAGAAGAGTTAAAATCCATGCATCAAAATCAAGTTTAGGATATAGTTGAATTGCCTAAAGGATGTAAGAAGGTCGGGTGTAAATGGGTCTTTAAGACCAAGCGCGACTCAAAAGGCAATATTGAACGACATAAAGCCAGACTTGTTGCAAAGGGTTTTACTCAGAAAGAAGGCATTGGCTATAAAGAGACATTTTCACCAGTCTCTAAGAAAGACTCACTTAGAATCATTATGGCTTTGATGGCTCATTATGACTTGGAGTTACACCAAATGAATGTAAAAACCGTCTTTCTTAATGAAAATTTAGAAGAAGAGGTTTATATGGATCAACCCGAAGGCTTTTCAGTTAAAGAAAAGGAACACATGGTATGTAAATTAAAGAAGTCAATATATGGACTTAAACAAGCTTCCCGACAATGGTATCTTAAGTTTAACGATACCATAACTTCATTTGGATTTAAGGAAAATACCGTTGATCGGTGTATATATATGAAGATTAGTGGGAGCAAGTTTATTTTTCTAGTTCGTATGTTGATGATATTTTGCTTGCTGCTAATGATCTTGGTTTGTTACATGAAATCAAGAAATTTCTCTCTAAGAATTTTGAAATGAAGGATATGGGAGAGGCAACATATGTGATAGGAATAGAAATATTCCATGATAGATCACAAGGATTATTAGGATTGTCTCGGAAAATCTACATTGAGAAAATTTTAGAGAGATTTAATATGAGTAAATGTTCAACATGAATAGTTTCAATTCAGAAATGTGATAAATTTAGCCTTATGCAATGTTCGAAAAGTGATTAGAACGATAACAAATGAATAATATTCCTTATGCATCTGTTGTGGGGAGCTTAATGTATGCACAAACTTGCACCAGACCAGACATCGGTTTTTCTGTTGGAATGCTGGGCAGGTATCAAAGTAATCCTAAAATGGATTATTGGAAAGCTGCAAAAAAAGTTCTTAGATACTTGCAAGGAACGAAGAATTATATGCTCACTTATAAAAGATCCAATCATCTCAAGGTGATTGGATATTTAGATTCAGACTTAGCCGGCTGTGTCGATACAAGAAAATCAACGTTTGGTTACTTGTTTCTTCTGGCTGGAAGGGCAATTTCATGGAAGAGTGCGAAGCAATCAATTATTGCTGCATCCACTATGGAAGCTGAATTTGTGGCATGCTTTGAGGCCACAATTCATGGATTATGGCTATGGAATTTTATTTCAGGGCTTGTGATTGTCGACAGTATTGTCAAGCTGATGAAAATTTATTGTGATAACTCTGTAACAGTTTTCTTCTCTAAGAATGACAAGTATTCTAAGGATGCTAAGCATATGGAGATCAAATACTTGTCTGTCAAAGAAGAAGTTCAGAAACAAAGAGTGTCAATTGAGCACATTAGCACCAATCTTATGATAGCAGATCCCTTAACAAAAGGACTGCCGCCCAAAACATTTAATGAGCATGTTGAAAGGATGGGCATTATTGGACGTCATTAATATTTGTATTATGATTGTATTAAGTTTATGTATTTGACACTTTGAGCTCACTTAGGTGTTTCTGATATTTCCTGTTTTCTATTTAGTATACATTATGGAAATAGATGAATGTTAAATAGGATAGTTTCTAAAGAAACATTATAGTTGGACTATTACTTCTCATTTATGGATCATGTTAAGTAAAGTGCTATAGTTGTAGTGCATAGAAGGGTCTATGTCGATTAATGACATACAACCGCTATGACTCACATTAGTTTTCTTTACTTAATTGTGATTATTATGTGATTGCCAATTTAATGAAATTTTATAGCATAATCTTATTGTGCACATTACAGTTTTTATTAAACCATGAAAGGAACATCATATGGGCCAAGTGGGAGAATGTAAGAATTATCGTGGCCCATGTTATGTGATTTATTATATGGTTTAATAATTATTGAAATGCTATAAATAATTATTGATTACGAGAAGGTACGACTCTAAGAAAACAAAAGGGTATATCGTTTTGATGAAAGGCACATTTTCAATGAACGTATAAATAGAGTCCGATCCTCTCTCCACCCAAAATGAACAACAATAACAAAAAGAATTTGGTATTCTTTCCTCCATCAATTGAATACATTAAGGTTTAATGGGTTAAGGGAGAAAAATCGGATTTCTTCATTTGGTTCGAGTTCTTTGGGTTTTCTACAACGATCATCATCAAGTGTAGCGCTATGGATAAATGCATGTCTTCATCTATTTGTGAAAATCATAAAAATCAAACGATCACTGATTTGTTATGAATTTCTGCATCAAAGAATTATATGAATTATCTAATATTGGGCCCTTCGATTTAACAATGGGGAACCTATACAGGAGGAGGAAGCAAGTTAATGATGATGATTCCTTCTATATCACGTGTCTTTTTGGATAAGGGCAATGGCTGTTGACACCTAAATTTTTGCCTAATCATTTAGTAATTAGTTACATAAAAATAAAAATAAAAAATAGTAAAATTGCATTTCATGTAGTCGCATTTGCATCGGTACTAAAGGGCAACAAGACGCAACGACTCGTGGTCGATAATATTCACAAAAGGATTGTCTTTCTCTCATTAATGCATGCATTAATTCGGCGGATGTGGTAGGGGCCCTCGATCAATAAGATGGGCGAAAGATGGTCTCTCTCTTGCTGGTATGAAAACACACAATGAAAGTAAAAAAAAAAAATAAAAGAAAGAAGAGTGCTTCACGTCCATTATCTCTCCCTCATTAATGCTGCACATGCACGCATTAATGGGGGACGTGAAAATTCTCCTGCAAAAGATGGACTAACATTTCTTTAATGTTATCCCTGCTGAAGAGCAGATGGGTAGCCACCATATTTGAAAAAAAGAGCCGAACGTGAACAGCAAGGAAAGGTTACGGCTGCCCTTTTTTCACCTGTTCACACTAAAAGCCGGTTGTTGCCTATAAATAAGCAAGGATCCTTGGCTTGAGAAAAAAAGAAAAAGAGAACGGAAGCATTCACTGGAGAGGTTCGTGAGAGCTATCCGTAGAGAGACATAGGACGGAAGGAAAGAGAAAAAAAAATTCAGTCGAGAGGTTTGGGAGGGGAGCGAAAAAGTAAAAAAATTTCATTGTGAAAGGCTTCTCCTTCGGTCAGACGAGTGAAGGGAAGGGAGTGCGTCAGAGAAAAAAACCAAAAGAAGAAAAGATGAAGTCAGGGGGAGGAGATTAAAAAAAAGAGAAAAAGCAGAAGAGAGAGACTGCAGAGAGTGAGACGTGAGAGAGAGACAGAGAAAAGAAGTGACCGAACAGAAAAAAAAAACGAAAAAAAAAAAAAGAGGACAGGACCCTTACTGTTCATCTTCTCCAAGAGTTCTTCGCTCCTGGATTTCCACCGGTCTCTACTCCTACGCCGCTTGACCCCAGCAGCGAATCTGCTGCTTTCCGCTCCTGCAAACCACCGCCACCGCCACCAACGCCTCTGCCCCGTCTGAAAAGAAGCCCCGAAGCCGCAGACCACCTCAACGCCCAACCTCGCCTACGGCCCGTGTCGGTTCGCCCATTGTCCCCTCGCGCCAGTCACCGCACCAACACTGCCGTTCGTCGCCCCATGCTGTGAACGCGACGACCCGACGCCCTTTCTACCCGAGCGCTGCCCCGTTGACCTGCCCCACCTCCACGCCCACTGCTCCGTCGCCGTTGCCCTTGCCATTCCACCAGCCGCCGAAGCTCCTCCTCACCCGCGAGCTCGTGCTGTCCTCTGCACCAGCTCTGCACGAGCGTAGACCCGACGACGCCTCCGCCCGCGACGCCTACCTTCCGCCACGAGATCTGCAACGCCCATCGCTCCATCCTGCTCACCGCCCAACGCCTCAGCTCGACGCCCTGCCCCGCCTGCACCACCTTCACCGCGCCATCGTCTCCCTCCTGCTGGTGAGCTCCGAGTGTCGACGCTGCAACAACCCCCGCCGCTACCTTCCTCCATCCGGCGAGTTCCAGACGCAGCTGCCGCTACAATCCCGCGCCCCTGCCCGTCCTCGACACCTGCGGCAACTCCACCATCTCTGCCCGACACCAGCAGCTGCGCCCGAGCTTTCGCAACGCCAGAAGCCGTTCTCGTCGCGACCGTTGCCGGAAGCTGCCCCCTGCCCGCTCCTTCGCCGTCAGTCCACCAGTCGCTGCTGGTTCACCTTCGCCGGAGCTGCCCCTCCGGACCGACGACCTGCTTCCCTTCAGAGACCCACGACAAAGCTGTGCGTGGGAAAGGAAAAGATAAAAAAAGCAAAAGGGGAACATTAGGTAGTTTTTTTTTTTATTATTACTCTATCTTTATTTTTTACATAGTTTATAGTTTGTTTTTATATAGTTTTTTAGCGTGATTATTCATTAATGCATGATTGAAATTCCAATGTGAAATAACCCCTCAAATTAGGGATTAGGAGTTCGATTTTCGTGCCCGAAATCCGACTCACGATCTCTTACAAAAATCGACAATCCAATCTCATGCCCGAGATTCGATTCGTGATTTAATTTAAAATTGACCAACCCGATCTCATGCGCGAGATATGGTTCGTCAATTTTGGGTATTAATCTTATCTTGATTGGATTGGATATCGGGTTATTTGAATTAACTTTTTTTTTGCATAAAAAAATTTCAAAAAATGCAAGTTAGATTAGGGCTAGGGTTAGCATATTTAGTTATTTCATTTTTTTAAAATAACAAAAATCCAAAAAAATGCATTCAGGATATTAGTTTTTTTTTTAAAGAATTGCACGCATCAATTTAGAATAGGCTTTTGTTTTTAAATTTTTACAACAAAAAAAAAATCCCAAGAAAAAATTAATTAATTTAGGATGCTAGTTTTTTTTGTAGGTTGCATAATATATATATATATATATATATATATATATATATATATATATATTGCATGTTTTAGTATAGATAACATGTCCCTTTAATTTTCACTCTAGTAGTTTTTTTTAGTGTTTTTTAATTACGAATTTTCATAAAAAAAAAATCATCATGCATTTTAGAATAGAATTGCATGTCTCATTTTAAGTTTAGATCAATTTGCATCCTAGGTTAGAAATTGCTAGATTAAAATAACGTCTTAGTCTAAATTAGGATTTAGTATGACTTAATCCTAAGTTTAAATTGGATGGAATTTTAATTTAGCTAGGTAATTTTTGCATTTTTCTTAATTTCGAATATCATGAAAAATACAAAAAAAATTGTCTTTAGATAAATTAGTTTCAATTTTTAGGATAGATTGCATTTTTAGGAATAGAAATATCATGTGCACGTCATGTGGGATTAAGTTCATAAAATGCACGGCATGTAGAATTAGGCTCATTTAATTAAAAATTGCCAGTCATTATAATTAGGTCATTTTGATTTGCATATTTAATTATTGCATGTTCATTAAGAAAACACAAAAAAATATTTTACTCATGTCATGTAGTTTAGAACACATTGTCATGCCATTTCATGTTAGATTAGATGCACTGCAAGGTTCTCATTGGAAAAGTGAAAACAAAATTGAGAAATTACATTGTTAAGTAGAAATCATATCTAGGATTGCGGATGTGAATTCTAATTTAACATTGCAGATGCTTTTGTTACTATGAGGTAAGTCCTGCCATTTATTCATTGCTTTATCTGGGTGTTAAATTGGTGGTTTGCGCACCCGCATGATCACTTCATATGTTAAGGAGGTAAATTAAAATCAATTCAAGCTGCCTGCAAAACATTTTTTTTTTTAAAAGAAAAGGTACCGAAAGGGCATTAGACAAGTCTAGTGTAACCAAGTCCCCGAACTCATTTAATCTCTCGGTTCGTAGGAGTGAAGTAATTCTTAAATTACTTTACTTGGGTTTCTAATCAACCCACCAAAAATAGATTAGTGGCGACTCCATGATAAAAATCATTTGCATATTAAGAACTTAAATCATAAGTTGCAAATTGGTATGGGCTTGGGAGAGTTCGAGCTAAGTCTAGGCTTAGCAATCCATTAGCCAAAACCCTTAGGTGGTCGAACCCACTTCGGGGAGGTCGCGACAATGGCCATTGTACAACGAAAGAGAAAGTGGATCCAATTAGATAAATATACATCTGTCCGCCTGTACTTGACGTGGTGCTTTGATATGAGAATTGAGTATCAGACTAAACTCTTTTACTAATTTTTTTAGAAAATCTGAAAGAAATTTGTCAGCTTGGGATTTGCCCCTCCCCCATTAAGTGGGTTTTCCTTTGCGCGAAAAAAAGAAAGAAAACAATGGGCAAATTTTTCCGAGGAAAATTTACTGCTAAAATAAAACTGTAAGTAAGAAAGTAAAATCACTTAAAAGAGATTCCTAATGTTAATATGATCCCCTTGGTGTTGGTCGAGTTGTTGCCGTGGCCTTGGAAGGGCTTGGAATGTTGGGGTTGTGGAGATCATCACTCAGCTCGGCCAAGGCCGCGAGGAGAATCGCCACTGTTCTGGGCATTTCTAGGGTTTATCACTCCTTCCGTCAGTTTCAGAGTTCACTTGCCGAGTAGTGACGCGAAATTGGACATTACTTGGTCTACTTGGCTGATGACGAAGCTCAGTAAGGAAGGGAACATTGTGGAAGCGCAAAAGTAAATTTTGACCTCTCCTAGTGTTGCATGGATGCGTCATGCCGCATTTGATTAATGTTGTTATCTCTTGTTAGTTCATCCTAGATTTATGCTACTGGGTGCAGGAAGTGCCATCATGTGTTTTCTACTGCTATTGCACCATTTTCGTTTGCTTCTGCTTTGATGATTTTCAGTTGCGCTTGTGGATTAAAGGCATTCTCAGATGCTCTCCTAGCTCCGTTTTAAGGGATATCTTGCTAAAGATGAAAATGATATCGTTCTCAAGTTGTGTCCTTTAGTTAACTAATATCTTCTTATGCTACTGGTTGCCATACCAGAATGAGAACCTGTATGCCGATTGTCTTAAAAGAAGCACGTTAGGGGTAGATTAGATGGCGTTTAGTATATTTGCAAGGCAAAAGCCACAACTCTTAAAAGATTGCTTCTTTTTAAATAATGTTTTTGGTAAATGTTTAGACATTGTGAAGCTTCCTAAGTTGCAGAACCTCTTTCAGCTGCTGTTCCGAGAGCTGCTCCACTTTGTTCTAAGATGTTGCTCCGGTGGGGGCAACTCTAAGACATGCAATGCCAAAAGTCTTTAATATTTGTGGTCACATCATATCACAACCCAGCTACGACAACATCACTGCAGAGCTTTTATAGAATACCAAACGGGCCTGTAGATCCAGTGACAAAAGGACCAGCATCATTTGTATTTTTTGTTATGTCATATGCAGTATTCTGGCATTTAAGAATTGTAAATATGGATGAAGTTGCATGACTTGAAAAGGAGGGAAAGAAAAACAAGGTAACATTGGCTACTTGTACGTTTGCAGGTTAATTTAATTACAGCTAAGTAAGCTCTTTTTACACTAAGGATGTTGCACTGTTCGTTTTTCCTTGTTATGAACATCGTGGAGTGCAATCTGTTCGTATACCAAACACGTCTAGATATTTTCTCTAAAACTATTATGTATAGCTAAAAATCTGTTCAGTTGGCAATGCACAAATGTAGATGCATTAGAAACCGTTCTTCTAATTTCTCCATACCATTGATGCAGACTCAAGATTTTTGCTCCAGTGGCATTCCTGGCGTGCACTATTTTGGTACCAGTAAATTATATGAATAGCACTTTAGAGCTGGCTGAACTTAAGAATGTAACTTCTAGCGATATTGACAAACTTTCAATTTCAAATATCCCACAAGAATCAAATAGGCATGGAACTTCTTCCTATTTTGATCCGGCCTTCTTTACCATTTTGTGTAGTGCAAATATCAGTCTGTGTTCCAGTGGTTGATAAGCTGCTAGTTGTCATTCAGTTTGGGGATCGATTCCAATTACAGTCGACCTGTTGCTTATTTTCATCAGGCTTGCTCTATAGGCTTTATGTTTAATCTTCTGTAGTCTCTTAATTGCATTGAAACAATCAAGCCAGGGATAAAAGGATATATTCAAGAGCTTCACTAAATAATTGGAAAACAATAATTCTGTAATTAGTGCAGTCACCCATATTTGTAACTTTGGATGGTTCCTTTGCAGGGCTTCCATAGTAACTGTTCGTCAAGGTGACATGAGAAATTATGCTACATATACTAACATCTACATTTTTAGATTTTCTTGAGACTTTCGTTAACCTGTTTTTCTTTTTGACCAATTATTTGAGAAGGACTAGTTTTGTCTTTCCATAGTAACTGTCCATCCCACCCACCGCTGGCCGGCTGGCCGGCTGCCCACCTACCCGCCCCCGCCTCCTGCCCACCTGCACGCATGTCATGTGGTGGTAACATGCCTCATCATTGCAGTCGACGGTTCGATCTTCGGCTATAACATTGGAACCTCAAGTGAGTCCCTTAGTTTGTGCAATGAAATCTTGTCACTTGTTAGCCATCTGTAAGTACTTCTAACGTTTTTCGGTATGAGTCTTGGCAAACCGATAATTACGAGAAATGAGTTGATGGATTTCGTATCTGATTTCTAATACACATCCTGATTGCCGCCAGTGGAGACAAAAGAAACAGCAGAACATGTATGTGACAGTAGCAGATGTCTTGGTTTTGATTTTGCGATAATGATGATATTCAAGAAGTTTTTGAATTTTCATTAAATGAACATGCCATTTACACCTAAGATATCTCAAACCAACCTAGGAAAAATAATAAATAAATAAATTCACGATCTTCAACCATCTCATAAATAGGGAAAGACTTTTCAAATTCCTCTAAAAATTCCTCTGAAAATTCTAAGGTCATATTGGGCAGCCATGGAAGGACCCTTGGAGATCCCTTATGACTCCTCCAAGGCACATTCATTCTACGCCAAGTTGCATTCAACCCGAGGGTTGAAGTCTTCATTGCAATAATCCTAGAGTATTCCCTTAGAAACTCTATTGCAAGTTTTTTATAAGTTGGAACCACGTTGGCCTCCCTTAGTTTATTTAACACTATTTGCCATTCAGAAGGAAGAGTGTTTATTAAGGCCGACACATTCTCGAAATCTAGTATAAGGTAACCATTCCAAATGATTTATTGTATCATCTCATTGACCCTCATCACTTGCATCACTATATCACCATTATTCCACTGATAATTAGCTAATTCTGCTATTAGCCCTTTAAGTCTCGCCTTTTGTTCATCTATACTTGCGAATATAGGCATGCGTATGAAACGCGCCATTATTCCTACACAAAATGCAGAACAAAAAATGATTACACGTGATTTATGGAGGTCAATGCTGGTCAACCAATGATTGGGTTAGGTCAATAGGTCAGTTTGGTAACATGAGTGAAAAATGAAGGACATAATTGTTAAAACATTGTAAGGGCAAAACTGCAATTTTGCGAAAAGTGAGGGACAAAATTGTAATTACAGGCAAGCACGTGCTGTGCACTCGTGGGTGCATCCGGCCACCTCTAGTGGTGTGTCACCATTCATTTTTATAAAATAAAAAATAACAATCAACAAACGATCAACATTCGATTGCTAAGGACAAGCTGTGCAAATGAAACCGGCAATTCGACATGCACCGAGCGAGAAACTCTAGCTCCAGATTGATTACAGTTCCCAAGATAGACAATCAAATGAGATATGTTCAGTTTACAAACACGAGATGAGCTCCTCCTAGATCGATTAACAAAAAGGCGGAAACAATCGGAAGGGGCAACTCAAACTACTCAACATACTCAACCAGCCACACGCACTGAGGGTGGAAGCATCCACAATGTGGAGATCCAAAGCCACAAGCTCGTGCTCCATAGGTGCAATCGCTAATCACGATTAATAAAAATCAAAAGGACATACCTCTGAGCGGAGGAAATACTTCTAAGTGTTGCTAGGACAACCTTTTGTGGAGGAGGTTGTTCTCTGAGCATTGCTAGTTGGGAAGGTTGTCGTCCCAAGGAGAGAGAAGTAAAGAGGTTGACGGATAGGAGCATGGAGATACGATACAATAATAGATCAAATAACTATAAAAATCAGTAAACAAAATTAAATTTAAATATTGATGTGAGATAAGGCAAATTTAAACTCTTTATCCCGTGATACACCAATTTTTCAAGCTCTTTTTTTATTTTGTTTTCCCCTAAGCCCATTTTGCTAAAAGCAATTAAGATATTGGGAGCTTGGAAGAATGATATATGTAACCATTAGACTAAAAACCATGGGTTGAATCAATTTGCATTCATCAATATGTCCATTTTTCATCAATATATCCATTTTGTTAAATAATAAAAAAATGTGAATTTATTATCAACTTAGGGTTAATACCTTAAAAAACTCCAAACTGGTACACTTGTGACAAATTTACCCCAAACTATTTTTTTTACCATAAAAAACCCCAAACTTGGAAATTTTCAAAATAAAAAAACCCTAAATTGGTACATTTATGACAAATTTACCCAAAACTAATTTATTCGATGATAATAATTGTTTAATTAATACCAAGCACTTTTAAATATGACAAATAGAGTTAAAATCCCAAATTGAATTCAAATTAACAGATAAATGTTTTGTCAATAAAAAATGTCAATTTCATTCTCAACTTACTATAAACCCATCAACTTACTGAGAAAAATTTTATCCTAGAATTTCAACAATTAATAAAAAGGAGGAAAAAACAGAGATTATTAAGTAGGAATGTGGAAAACTTGCTCCACATTTTCTTTGGCTTCGAAATATATTTCGGCAAAGTGGATGTAAATTTGGAGTGAAAAAGGTCAAGTAAAAAAAAAGGATAATTGCCAAATTTACCGATGTTAGTTAGTGGTCAAATAGATTTTGTAGTTATATTACCCAAATTATAAAAAAAAAAAAAGGAAAAAAGGAAAAAAGACAGAGAAGGATGTGAAATATATGTTTAAAAGATAGAATACATTTGATTCATTTTAAAGCCAATTGAAAATGCACAAAGGACAGCCATTTTGAATTTCTCCTTGAAAAATAAAAGACTCTAATCTTCAAACCATTTAACTCTAGTAGAAAATTAAAAGGAGATGGTGCGAAATAAAAGTGCAAAATAGGAGCATATAGTTAATCTAAAAGCCACATAAGAACTGCCCAAAAATAAAATTATTCTAAGTGTCACTTAAATTGTCAGAATGTTGCTTAAAATATTTACCTCAAATTGTCCAAATGTCAATTAAAATTTGCTGCTACACTATGTCCTTAAAATGTACCTTTTCAACATAAAATTTAGAATATAATCGAACTGATTAAAATCTTTAAAGATCAATTGCAATTTCTTTTTTTATCAAAAAAGCACAAAAGAGTAGGCTTGAAGAGACGGTCTTGAGCCGAGGGGAGAGGGGGGAGAGAGAGAGAGAGAGGGGCAATCAAGAAAGAAGGAACATAATGGTATTATCGCCGGCTGCGTGTTGATGGTATGCAAGTCTAAAATGTAGCATTTCAAATTACCTTTGGACCTACCTTAGCCTAGAGGCCTTTAGAGAGTTTTTGACATGCAATTGCATCTCCCTAGAGCATTCCAAAACATTTGATAATTTTGCAATTTTTTTCCTCCACAAAAGAAAATTCATGTGAGGAAATTTTGTCAGGACATCTTCACAATCTAGCCATCAATGTCCTTTGCAAATGTATCAAAAGAGAATAACATAATAGAGTTTTATTCCTCTGTAGCATGTATTTGCTCTGTCGCATGATTTGACCCTATGACAACCTAATGCAACAACTAAACTGCTTTATCAAGAAGGCAGAAAACAGAGAAGTTAATCTCATTGACTGAACTAATGATACAATTTATTCCTAATAAAAAGACTAAAAACGAAAGTGCTAGCAAGCAAGCTCTACACCCAGCATCTTGGTAATGGAACCACAAGTCCTCGACCCAAAGGTATTTTTGAAGACATCGATGGAACAACTCTGCTTGCCAACACAAGCCTACAAGATTCCCGAAATATACAAATTTACATTAAAAAAAATTATATTCAAACCCAAGTGATTTTGCAACAAACGCTCAATAATCGGTATGTCCACATAAATAAGAAGCCATCATTGCTGGGTGGCAAGACAGTATAATAGTCAGAATCTCAAAATTCAAAAGTTTGCCATCAAATAGAAGCTGGAGGAGACCAGAATAAAAGAATGAAGCCAGTTTTGTTGCTTTGCCAGACATGGACAAAATGTCACCCACAAGTTACTGCCTTATAAGGCAAATAGAAAGAGGACCATCAATCACATGACTAAATGTTGTATTTGTTGTATAAGGCTTCTGCATAAAATGTGTACATACAAGAAATGGAGAATCGTAACTCTCCTTTGTAATTCTATAATCCTATGCAATGTCAATTTTATCTGTTTGGAATCTGGGAAGTGCACACACAAGAAATGGAGATGGTCACATAGAAGATAAGAAGGTGATTAGAACATTATTGAGGAAAATTGAGTTGAATGAAATTGAGATTATAGCAGGGGCTTAGTTGTCGAATAAGGAAATTTGTTATATATTGCTCTTGTTGACATAAGGATAATAAATAGCTTTGATAAATATCATTTCATCAGCACATAATCGATGGTGGTCAATGATAGTTTGAGTGTCCTCCTAATAAAATTAGCCCAATTAACGTACATTGCTTTTTAATTATTTTTTTGAAATTTTAATTAATTAATTAATTATTATTATTATTATTATTATTATTATTATTATTAATGGGTTTGGACTGGTTTACCAGTCTGACCTGTTGGCCCAACCCATATACTTAGATTCCGATCTGATCAAATTTTTTCAATTTATTTTTATTTTTTAATTTTTTTCTTAATTTCTTATATTCTCTCCCTTTTGTCTTTTTGTCCTTTTTATCCTTTTCTTCAATCTTGCACCTTCTTCTGTCCCCGAATCTTTTCACCTTCTTCAACTTAACCAAACCTGAATTTTGGGCACCGAATCAACCTCTATACGCATCGTCGGTGGCAATACACATCACCACCGAACCAACACCAACCGACGGTCGCCTACTCTAACTGACGGCCACCAAGTCCGGCCGCTTACTCCAACAACCGCAACTATCAATGGAAAATTTCCCGGTTTTCTTCAGCCCCTTCTCCAGCCCTGAGAATCTTTCTGGTTTTTTACTTCAGTCCAAGCTACTTTTCTGTCTTCCATGGCTGACGCCATCCTCTCCTCCTTCTCGCGCGAGCCATCGTCGCTCGCGCGAATCTTGTCCGTTATTCTTTCTCTCTCGTGCGCCAGCTCACCTTCTGGTTTTGCTTACGTCACGCACTTTTATTTTCCTTTGAAGCAAGGTTAGAAGGAGGCTGGGCTGGGCTCTTTTTCCTTTTTAATTTTGATGTGGGCTTCGAAAACAATGGAAGAGGTGGGCTAAAGAGAAAGACAAATATGGGCTAAAAAGAAAAACAAAAGATGGCCCCCAAAAAGAAAGAACCAGACTAGGTGGGGGTTGATGGGGCTTAGAAAGCGGAAAATGCCAAACTGGGCTGGACAAAACCAACCCACTCATTTTATTTCTATTTTCTTTTTTTTTTTTAAATTTTTTAATTTTTAATTAATTTAATTTTTTTATTAAAATTTTACTCTCTCTCTCTCTCTCTCTCTCTCTCACACACACACACACACACACACAATTTAATCTTATCCATCCTTTTTTTTCATGTATTTTTTTTTTATTTTTTGTAAAATAAAATGTATACCTAAAAAGTCAACAAAAATTCATGTGTCAACAATATAATATCGTGTTTTTAAAGGAAATCTCTCTTTTTCCCCTACTTACTATGGAATATTAAAAGTTATAGAAAATGACATGAAACTAAATTAACTAAATTATTGATAATAAAAAATATACAGTGCTAATAATTTTAAACTATAATTTGCAAAATTTGATAAATATAGCCACTTTAATAAATTCAATGAGGTATTTGAGTAAAAAGAATAGACAAGTTAAATGAAGAAAGAAAACGTCTCAATAATAAAAAGGTAACATAACAAAAATTGATTACTAGTCTTATATATTACAGGGTTAATTTGTATAAAACCATTTGATATTATCACTATTGCTATGTGCAAAAAACTGAGATTGTTCCTAAATATCGAATTTAGAGTAGATTCGATCACTCCGCACTTTACTTGTTAGACTCTTTAATGTGTATTTATTAACCAGAATTGTCCATTCTTAGTCATGATTCACGAAGCATTAGGCCCCCGAAGACCAAAAGTAGTAAGTTGAGCACTTCTTGACTTAAAATGATTGAGGACATTATAGCACAATGGCTTATTCCCATCGGGTTCACGATGGTCGTACTTTAGTTATTCAATTCAATTAAATTCAATTGTCTAAGAGGAACGTCGATTAAACTCGATTAGAAAGTAAATCTAATTGAAGCTCAAGTTCAAATATTGAAACTACTATAAATTTAAGAAACGATATTATTTATTTATTTTGACATTTGTGAATTTAAAAAATGATATAGTTTATTTTTATGGGCCTTCTTCCCCTGAACTGGATATATTCTTTGTAGCTACGCAAAGCCAAACGATAACCATGCATACTTTTGTCATGTTCTATATTGTTATCCACATTTGCACTTAAATGTATTTGTACTTCCTATTTTATTATAGATTTATCAAATAATCCACGTAAAATTTGAGTTAAATTGAATTATGTGATGATTGTACTATAAATACCAATGAAATAGGGCCATCAGATTCAACTTAGTGGTTTAGGAGGGGCTTGTTGGCAGGAATAGATAAACATATTGGCGGGGGCAAAAACGCATTGAGGAAAAGTCATGTAAAGGGAGTTTCTTTAGGTCATTTAAGGTTAAAATGAACGACGACAAAATATTTAGGACCAAACAAAGTATACCATAAAATAGCTTCTTCTTTTCTTTTTTTTTTTGGCAAATTAAGTTACAAAGCTCTATTGATAAGATTAAATTTCAATATAAATTGGTTATACTTAATCTCTTTGAGAGATAGCGATAAGTTACCGATAACTCAAATTTAGCAATATTGACATTTTTAATTTGAATTGCAAAATTAATAGAATCTTTAAATTTGATTTGTCATGTATCCATCACACATTTCGATATAATGAATAGAGTATGATAACTATTAAGACTACATTACATTAGGATATTAAAACTGTTGTTATCTCTCTCTCCTCCCTCCAATGTGTGCGAATAATCCTTTTCTTTGGTTTCTTTGATTTCTTTTTTAAAATTATTTAATTTAATTTCTTTCCACATCCAAGATATCCAATTTCATATAAAACATAAATTAATGTTTTTTTGGCCAGTACATAAATTGATGTTAAAGCAAATAGTTTTGTGATGGTATTACTAAGCTTACAAATGAATCCAGTGGTTTTCGTTTTGTGGATGTCAAGTTATCAATTTGGCCCAATCAAATTTATTGCTTTTTGCTTTGTAAAACAAATAAAGCCAAATAACTTTCTTTTTTGGCAAATTAAGTTACAAAGCCCTATTGATAAGGTTCAATTTCAATATAAATTAGTTATACTTTATCTCTTTGAAAGATAACGATAAATCACAAATGACTTTAATTCAAAAATATTGACATCTTTAATTTCAAGAATGAAAAAGTAATAGAATCTTTTTAATTTGATTTGTTGTGTATCCTTCACACATTGTCATATAATGAATGGATTCAATTTGATTTGTCGTGTATCCTACACACATTGTGATATTATTTTATTGTTTAACTCTCTCTCTCTCTCTCTCTCTCTCTCTCAAATGTGTGAGAATATTCCTTTTCTTTGGTTTCTTATTTTTCTTTTTAAATTCTTTTCTTTAGTTTCTTTCCACGTCCAACATATCAAATCTCATAAAAAAACATAATTGATGTTGAAGCAGATAGTTTTGTAACAGAATAAGATAATATCACGATGTGTGTAGGATATCAAGTTGTTATCAAACCTTGGTTCAATCAAATTAATCTATTGATAAGATTAAAAAACATAATTGATGTTTATAGATGAATCTATTTTAGTTCGTGGATATCAAGTTGTTATCAGTTTGGCTTCAATCAAATTATTGATAATTACTTCATAAAATAATTAAAAAATCAATAAATTAATGGATCAAAAGTTTTATTTTCCTAAAACTATCTTGGTTTAGTCCAATCTAGAGATAGTGATCTCTCTGAGAACAGCTATTTGCTGCCAATGCCTACTTCTTTATACTTTGGTAGAAATTATTAGATAGGTCAAAACAAAACATGTTTGTAATCAATAAAAGTTATTTCTTTGTATAAATCGCTTTCAATTTGCTGCCGATGCCTTATACTTTTTACGTTTTTTAAATTTTGCAGCTTAGGCATCTTTTGACTTTTTAATAATTTGAACCATCTCAAGCTTTTACAAGATATAAATATTGACAATAGATTGGCAAAGAATTGTTTGATACTTAGAGAGATATGGGTATCCTTTTAAATTTGGAGCGAGAAAAAAAAGGAAATATCTGCACGTAAACCCAAAACAAACCTGGTTTTTCACTCAAACACGTTTTTATCGCATACAAACCTCAGATAGAGAGGGACCACATCAGTGACACCAAGACGACTCTGTTCCACCATCGCCGAAGTGAGGATTTCTCTCAGGTTAGTCTTCTTCTATTTCTCGCTGACGTTCCAACCAGTATTCATGATTGAGTTTCTAGGCGGTTAGGTCTTGTCGCATGATACAATCCGTTCTGAAAACCAGAAAGATCGTTGAAGTTTCTTGATAGTTTCTTGCGCATCAAGCACTAATTCATTGACACCGTGATCACGATAGCCGCCCTGGATCGCCCGACATATTTGTGGCTACAAAGGGAACGCATGGCGGGGCGTCTGTTCTCGACCATGACGACTCAGAGTCGGCGCCCAAGGCACGATGATCCTCTCACGTCGCATGATGGAAGAGATGAGGATGAAGATGGAGGTGAACTTGAGGCTAATTTGGAGGGTGGGCGAGAGGAGAAGAGTGCGAGGAATGCAAAGAGGAAGGAGGAGGAAGAGGACTTAATGGAGGAGTCCGTTGACGAGGCGAAGCCAATCAGCAAGCCCATTAGGATTTCCTTCAAGAAGAGTGAGCGGAGGAAACATTACAAGGCATTTGAATACGCCGGAAAGCATAATGATCTCGTGAGTATTTTGCTTTTTATTAGTTTTTCCTTGGTGATTCTACATTGGATGGGGTTGTTCATTCGTTCTTTTTGTTTTTCATTTCAAGTTGTTCACGATTTTTGCATTGGTGTATTGAGAATTGGCTTTTCAAGATATCAAATTTTACCTTCTTTACGGGTTTCTTGATGTCTACTTCGACAAATTGCGTTTCTTTGCTCTATATGATCATTTAGGTTCCGTAATTTACTCAAAGAGAAACATCTTGCCTTTATTAATTTAGTAAAGGATCCAGCTAGGCTAACCGTACTGTTATATTGACATTGTAACCGTGCTTTTATTGCCACGAATCATTCATTATACTAGTTGGACTTATTTGGGCAACCGGAGTACAAATTTCCAAAATTAATTATTAAAAATGGCCCTTATGCTGCAAAATCACAAAAGCTCCCTCTAAAAGGATTACAAAAATCAGAACCTTATCATTTAGCAAAATATTAAATACCTATAGGGAACAAAAGTTAACGTAAAAGTATGCCTTTTAAGTTTCATGCTTTGTACCAATATTTATTAGTAAATGTCACGTGTAATTTCTAAAGAGAAATTGAAATTTTAATAAAAAAACAATAAGTAAAAATTATATGATTATATTGCTAACTATGTGACTGACCAGAGCAAGACAAAATATATCGTGATGGAGCACTTCACAATGGCAAATGAAAAATCATAGAACAAAGAACGAGACAAAATATATTGTAAACTTTAATTCTAAGGTGTAATATGGAAAAATTCATAGAAACTTACTAAAAAGTAAAATTGAATAATTTGCACTTCACAATGCCAGACTCCGGATGTTGGCCGCTAGACGCCGGACTCCGACCACCCACCGTCCATCGAGACAAAATATAATGTAAACTTTAATTCTAAGGTGCAATATGGAAAAATTCATAGAAACTTACTAAAAAGTAAAATTGAATAATATGCACTTCACAATGCTGGACTCCGGATGTTGGCCGCTAGACGCCGGACTCCGACCACCCACCATCCATGGTCGAACTCCGGACGTTGATCGCCGGACATTAGACTCCAGCCATTGAGTGTCGGCCATCGCCGCTCCTAGAAATAGAAATTTTAGAGCCTGTTTGTTTTCATTCTTTTTTTTTTTTTCTGTTTTTGAACAAAATTTCTGTTTTTTTGTTCCATGGAACAAAAAAAGAAGAAACGCGTTTGTTTGCGTTTTTGTTCCAAATCCATTTTTTTGTTCCCAGGAACACATTTGGAACAGAAACGAGAAATAAGAAAACATGTTTTTTTTGTTTCTAGAACAATTTTTAAAAACAAATTTTCTCTCGCCTCTTTTTCTTCTTTTCTTTTTCTTTTTTCTTTGGCCGGTCACTGGCCTCGGCCATGGCCAGCAACCGGCCATCGAGGGCCGGCGACCTCGCCGGAGCGTCGCCGGCCCCCGGTGAGGCTCGCCGACTTGGCGGTGGCCCGGTGAGGCCAAGCCTCGCCGGTGGCTAGGCGAGCTCGGGCTCGCACAAATCCGACGAGACCGAGCTCACCCGGCCTTGCCCCGCCAAACCTCGGTCGGGGCAAGGGGCAAGGCTCAAGCGAGCTAGGGCTTGCCGGATCTAGGCAAGGTCGCCGGCCCTTGTCGGCCGCCGTCGCCGGCCATGGCCGAGGCCAACGACCGGCTAAAAGAAGAAAAAAATAAAAAAATAAAAATTTTAAAAATTTTAAAGAAATAAAAAAAGAATACAAATTTACCAAACGTGTTTCGTTAATTTTTATTTCTGAACAAGTTTACCTAACGTCTTTTTCTATTCAAAATTATTCCCCTGGAGCAAAATAGTTTTTTCTATTTCGTTCTCTGGAACAATTTTTAACGAAACGTTACCAAACGCGCCCTTATTCTCTTATCAAACGAATTTTTACTCTAGAAATAGAAAATTTGAGTCGTTATCAAATGCATTTCTTTGCTGAAAAACTTGTCCATGGAATGGAAATTGATAAATCAATTTCTGGTCAAAAATTAATTTTTATTCCAGAAATTTTGTCATGCACGCAGTCATCATATCTACTTCTCACGCCATTAGCAAGCTTTCACATGGAAAAAGAAGAAGCAACTTTAATGATAATCTCGTCAGTAATTTACTTATATAGTCAGTAACTTTCTCAATAGGAAAATAGAAATCTACGCGTATCTATCGACATGTCCATGTGATTGGTAAGTCCCGATATAGAAAAAAAAATTACGAAATGTAGATTTACTTAGTAAGTTATATAAGCGGTCGATAGATTTACTATATTTGACTAATGCTTCATTCGGTCGCTATCTTTTTCATGCTCGCTACTCGTCCACGCGAAGTGGTTGGTCTTCATATACAAAAAGAACCGCCGATTTTAGTGACTTGACATACGTACGTGATTAATAAATTTGATTTGGCCATGAAAAATTAATTATTAATATAGTCCGTACTTCAATATTTCGTAAAAGTTGGATGACCATTTTTCAAATGAATAGTCTTCAAATCATGCATCCGTCAGGTAGTACTCCCTCTCCCTAAAGACAATATTTGCACGGATCTTGATTAATGCATCATATTGAATAGCTAAAAAAAGCCACAAAATACTTTAAATTATGTTGGCTGCGACACCTTTGCTCTAATTTTTTTCCATGGCATCATAAACCCCAAGCTTATATCGGTATCAAATATATATCATAAATTAATTCAATTAATGGATGATGCGGCTACCTACGTTTTGCATTTTTGCGCATGCATAGAGCTTTTGATCATGTCTCGATGAAAATACCAGAAAGACGTGAAATCTTGCTACTGATTATGATACTATGGAAAGCAAAAGGTATTGACAAGACACTCACCTGATGATAATATGTCAACTCAATGTATATCTTATTTTTTGTTTTGTTTTGTTTTTTTAAACTTCCTTCTTTGTTTTCTTCCTTGATTTGGCGAGGATAGTGGCAATGGAGACGCTGAGGGTAGTTGTGATGAGGATTGCGGTGAAGATGAACCAGAAAGAAAAAAATTAATGAAGAGTAAATGTGTGGCGTGAATTTAATGTTGGGATTTTTGGCATAGTTAAAAGAAAATTTGGAATATATGTATCATATGAACATAAGTGTGAGAATTTTTGTGTTGCCAAAAAGTTTAAGATAAACTACCTTGCTATGAATTTAACATTTTGAGTGTAACAAAATATTTTTGGAATAAAGGTGCCACGGGATGGATTTTACCCCTACACGGTAAGTGCATTTAATGCGATGACTGTGAGGCGACTTTTTGTTTTTCGACGTAAAAAATTTCAGCAGAAAAACCTCCTAAAAACATTTAACTTTATTTTTGTACGAAACTAGTCACGACGTTTGTGACATCCCGAATTTCAATCCCGTCCCGAATATATGAAATGGGCATTTCGTCGGCGCGCCTATGGTCCTTTTTCTCTGAGCTGATCACTCACGAGTTAACCAATCTATTCGGTGAAGCTGTTAAGGGATATAACTGCGCTAATATCCCTAAAAGCTATCCGATATGTCAAATCGGACTAAAATCGCATTCTATCGATTTTAACCACGAAATTGAATTCGGTTTCGGAATTCGGACGTTCGAGCATATCACAATTCATTTATAGGATGTCGTCTTGTCTTTCGGAGAAATTCCAGCAAGTTCGGGATTTTTTTACGGAAAATCACTTTGGATGATTCCGAAATGAACAAAGATTCAGATTGGCCGAATTGAAGGGAATTTTGACTTCTAAGCCGAGCTAGTGGATGATAGGAATTTGTGGAGATGTATGAGATTTTTCTTTGAAGAAACTGGACTTCGAATTTGAGAAATTGAGAATGAAATTGAAATCCAAAATTAAGGGAAATTCGGAGCTAGGCATGGAGGGGTGCAACATTGGTCATCAAATTGGTTTAATTGAGGATTAAAAGGCAAGAAAGAATTAGGGGACATAAGGGATAACCACGAAGACTTTTGGGGCTAAGACATGATGATTTTGGATAATTATCTTGACTTTTCTTCCCCCATTCACCGGCTTCTCACGCACGCTTCTCCTTCTCCCTCCTTCGCTAGCCGACTTCCTCTCCACGGCTTCTCATCATTTTGATTCCTTCTGCCTCAGCTTTTGCTTTTCTTTCATTGGGTCGAAATCCACCCCACCGAAGCCTCTGCATCTCTCCCTCCGCTCAGCCCTCATCCCACGAAGCTGCAGCCCACACGTCTCTCACCTTCGCTTTCTCCTCTCCACGGAAGACCCACCATCTGCCAGCGTTTCCCCTCAACCGCAACAACCTATCCTCATCTCCATCCCTCCTTACATGCTGCCACGTCCACCAAGTCAACCATCAACCCCTTGAAGCCCATAGTTGACCGAGGCTTTCCTCCGAAAGGAATCCACGCTGCCGCATACAGCAGCCAACCGAGCGGCGTCCTCTCCCATCGACGCTTGTCACCATCCACCGAAACAGCTGCCCTCAGCCCACCGAAGCACAGTCCAAGCTGCCACGTCCACGTCTTCTCCCTGCGTGGTCTTCTCCAGCCAGATTGTTGACCGAAGCAGCTCCTCAGTCTCGCGCCTTACCAAACCAGCGAAGTCACCAGCAGAAGCCACGTCTTTCACCGAGGCTTTTGTTGACCGAAGCTCACGTGGCCTCACGCCAGAATTCCACCGAGCTGCCATTCCCTTCGGTCTTCAACGCCAGCCGCACGAAGCATTTCCACTCGCCGAAGCTGCTGCTCGATTTCTTTATTCCAGCGTCGTGGGCCCATCTCCATTGAGTCAAGCTTCAGCCCACGTGATTTCCAGCCCACAGTTGGTTAGGATCAGCTCAGCCCATTTGAGTTTCAGTCAGGCCCAGCAGCTCCTTCGGGCTTTCTTGGTCAGCTCGTGAAATGCAGCAACCCATCTTCACGTGTTAGGCCCATTTGAAGTCCAAGAAGTTTCAGCAGCTCAGCCCGCGAAGTTAGTCGGCCCAAGTTCGGCCCAAGCACAGCTTTTTCTGTGGGCCTGCAAGGCCTTTGGGCCCAGTCCGTGTACCCATCGACGTCGCCGAAAATTCGGATTTCGGCCGCCGTCGCGATGTTCCGGTCTTCGCTTTGCCAAGTGAGTAATCTCACTAATCCTTGCTTGGTAGACTAATGATACTTAAGGGTTGATTAGATTTAATTAATTGCAATTAGGTGGTTAAATTAGAATATATTAGTAATTATTAGATAATTGAGATGCATATTAGACATTTTAATCGTGCAATTAGCAAGTAGATCTAGTCTACTATTTATTGAATGCATCTCAGGATTTTTCCCGATCCGATTTGGCTTCTAATTAGGCATAACGGGCCTAAATTGGATTTATCGTATTTATTTATTAATTTTCGGAATTATTTTAATTATTTATTTATTTTCCGGAAATTAGGCAGGAATAGCCGACGATCGGAATTTTATGCGGATTGTCGTGGCATAGTCCGTTTATTTAATTGAGCTTTATTTTGTGTTGAATTGAATTACTTGTGAATGATGGGAATTATTCTTTAATTGGAAAATCATTGGTTATTAATTGAAAAATAACCGAGCATCGGTTGATAATGCCAAAAATATTTGAATGGACTGCAGAAAAGGTGAGAGTTATGGAATGGAAAATATGAAAAGGTGGGAGTTATGGAACGGAAAATATTAGATTTTGGCTAAGGCTAGCCGTGTGCCCATGCACGAGATTTTATCGGGTATTTTAATACGAAGAAATTAGGCCAAGACATTACTTGAATTGAGGAATTTAAATGTGAGGCATAATGTCATTGGGCCATGAGGAATTAATCGTGTGTTGGTTTATAGTTTAAGCAAGATGATTATTGGAAGTGATGTGATGTGTGTTGTGTTAAGGGAAGCCAATGGATCATGAGCAGGTAAAGGACTAAGTACTACATGATAGCAAGATTTCGTATGAGTTACCTCTAGCACCTTATACCATCGCTTATTGTAGTCAAGGGCTAAGTGTTACATGGCGACCTGAGCCGCATAGGAATTACCTCTAGCGCCTTGCAGTATTGTCATGCATAGTGAAGGGTTAAGTGCTACGTCTCATGTAAGTTACCTCTAGCGCCTTATACTATTGCTTTTGTAGTGAAGGACTAAGTACTACACGATAGCAAGACTTCGTGTGAGTTACCTCTAGCGCCTTATACTATTGTTATTGGTGGTCAAGGACTAAGTACGGCACGATGACGAGACTTCGTGTTGGGTCACCTCTAGCACCTTAAGCCTATATTTGAGTGGGAATGTTGAATTGGAACGTTGAGATTAATTATCGAGTATAGGTGGAATCACCAATATGATTTGATCCGTTTGTTAGGAATTGATTGATTGAACTGAATTGGCCGGGGAATGGTCATTGTTGACATGTAATCGACTAGGTCAATTGATCATTGCTTTGATATGATGTTATGAATTGATTGATCGAATAGAAATGACCGTGAGTGGTCTTGTTGGCATGTAATCGACTGGGTTGATTTGATCGATGCTTCGATCAGTGATGTGATTGCTTTGGTGCCTATTGAATTGTGCTAATATGCAGGTGGAATCTGAGGCCAAGGTAAGTCCTCTGACCCGTGTGTGTATAGGCAGCCCGGTTAGCGTATTGGTTTCCTAATTGAGTCTTAGTGGGGTAGAACTTGCTGAGACGTAGTCTCATCTCGGTTGTGGAACAACATTTCAGGCCCATAGATGAGCCTATGAAGAAGGAACCAGAAGAGGACGATGAGCCGGTAAAAGATGAAGAGCTTGAAGGATGTGAGCTTAGTGAAAAAGAGTCAGAAGAGGATCAGGATGATCTTGAGTACGACCCGGATGAGGATTAAGATCCCATCCTCTTTTGTGAACCTTATGTTGTGTATATAGAGTGTGACTATAATGTTATGAATAGTATTGTGAATAGACTTTGAGTTATACCATATATAAAGGTTTGGTTGTGGATTTTAATATGAAAAATATGGTCTTACTTTTCTATCCCATTGTGTTATTGTCTAGGGATTTATAACTGCTTCCGCATGTGCTTAATAAACGAAAAGGTCGGCGATACTTAGTCCTGGGATATCGCATTATAAAATCGACCAAGTAGAAGGATGTGTGCATGCTCGAGGATCGGGGCGTGACAACGTTGACTCTCCACTTAGAATGCAGTATGCAGCATGTGGTCCCACTCGGAGTTGTTGCTTAAGAAGATGAATGAGAATGCGAATGATCGCATTATTGACGCGTTGCAAAACGCGATCATAAAAGTGAACTAATATATTAACATGTTTGAAGGTTATATCTATTTGTTTTTATCTTCCATCAGACTAAACCGAACTAAAAGAAAATATATATATATATTTATAATTTATGTCATAAAAAAGGAAAAATTCCAAATAATAACCCAAAATGCAATCTTTTTTTCAAATAATGACTTGAAGTAGACATTTTCTAAAACAAAGACTCCAAGTGCGGTTATTTTTTCAAATAAGGGGTCCACAATGCCCATATTAATTTAAAACAAGGTCATGAAGTGGACATTATTTCAAATAATGACTCAAAGTGCTATCATTTTCTTAAATAAAGACCTGCAATGCGCATATCAATATCAAAGAAGGGCTTAAACTCATTGGCTATGAAGGGCAATTTCGTCTCTTAAAATTTTCCTTTTTTTCTTTTTTTTTTGAAGATACACAAAAATATTTATAAGAATCATTAAGATATTATTGGATAAGTCGAGATCAATTAATATCGGATCTGATTTTGTATATCATATTGTTGCCTTTTCTTTACAAACAACTTGTACTATACACGCTCTGTACATTGTGTTTACACACACGGAAATACATAGAAGAAAATTCCCATCCGCTTCCTTTCTCTTCGTTTTCTTCCATCTTATTTCATGGTATCAAAGCAGGTTGCGCATCTGTAATCCATTTCTTCCGCTTTGTTTTGTCTCTTCTGGTCTTCCGGTTGCCTACCGGAAGAATCAAGCTAACTTGCAAAAGGGTATTAGCACTCCGACGTAGGAATCAGCACTTTGAAGAGATTATATTGAAACAAACAAAGGAGAAGGAAAAGGGGGAGCTCGCTATACCATTATGGATGACGATCAAACCCATTTACCTGTGGATACAACAACCTCAGAAGCACAAGATATAGTGCGAAACATCATAGGTCGGATTGATCAGCCCACAATGGGACATTTTTTTTCCATGGCAACCTAATCTGGGGCAGCCCTCTTCGAGGGCTTCCTACCAGTGGGTACCGATGCCTATATATTATGGAGGAAGTCCAAATATGCCATTTTCTAGAGGCCAGACTCAAGACGGTTCACCAGCCGCAAGCGGGGTGGGCCATTCAGAAACAATCAGGTCTTCCAATGCAGGCGAAAACCCTAATGGGTCAGGCGATTCGAATGTAGGGACTCAGGGCACTTTCAATCCAGGTCAACAAGCAAATCCTTACTCGGGATTTCCACCCGGTTTCCTGCCGATCTCCTTGGCAGCCACCATGGGTCACCTAGAACCCGACAACGCACTGTATGTCTCCAATTCCAACGGGCCGGAGTTGCGGCTCATCAGCCACCCTCTCACAGGACCCGAAAACTACTCGAGTTGGGCACAAGAGTTTCGCCAAGCACTCATCACAAAGGATAAAGAAGGTTTTTATCGACGGAACTATCCCGATTCCAACCAATGAAAAAATGGGGCGACAGTGGAAAAAATGCAACCAATTGGTGAAAACGTGGATAGGTAATTGCATCAGTCAAGAAATCACAGCAGGTTTACCTCCCACGAAAGATTCAAAAACAATTTGGGAGAATATTAGAGAGATGTATGGGAAACTTGATCAGGCGAAATTTTTTCGCTACATCAAGCCCTCAGTGAACTGAAGCAGGGAAACATGTCAGTAACGGCATGCTTCAACAAGCTTTTAGCTCTCTGGAATTAGTTGGAAGAGGCGGAGGAGAGACTCGAAGGACCGAAGGCAACCCTCCAACAATATAAGGCAATGAAAGACCAAGAAAAAGCGACTCGTTTTTTGTTGATTCTCAATGAATCTTACCTTCATTTCAAATCGCAGATTCTGGCCATGGAACCAGCTCCTCCCCTTGGCCGAATTTTTCAGCTTGCGGTGTAGGAGGAAACTAGTGACTCACCGCGACTGGCAGCAAAACCTCTGAAACCTTAGCACTGGCGGCAAGAATCGAGAAGGGGCAAAAACCCCTAGCCAAAGGGAGAGAGTCGATGTCGCTAGGGTTCGAAGAGCCAAAGGGGGCGCTAGGGTTCGCGGAGCCGAAGGGGTCTTTTAAAGGCTCTATGGACGGTCAAGATCGAGCCCAGTGATCTGACGATCCGAAAGGCGCGCAATACCCCGCTGATCTCGACGGTGGAGATGCGCTCGGGTCAAAGGCATCCAATGGTCCAAATTACCCAAGAAGTTATGGGCCGAATTTTAAAAATAAAGGGAAGTTATTTTGTGATTATTGCAAAAGGCCCCACCACACAATTGAAAATTGTTGGAAATTACATGGGAGACCTAAAAGGAAGGGAAAGGAAATTTCAGCAGCAGCTTATCAATCTACAACATCAGTAGATGTCAATCAACCCATCACACATGGAGAGTATCAGCAATTGATGCAAGCTTTACAAAAATTGGAGGTTCCTAAAAGGGGCAGTAGCTTTACAGGTATTTGTCATTGGCTGATAAATAATATATCGAGAAATGCTTGGATTATTGACTCGGGAGCAAGTGCCATATTGCAGGCAATAAGGGATTATTTTCTGATATTCATGAAGATTCAACTAATCCTATTACTGTGCAATTGCCAAATGGCAATATTACTCGTGTCACTCTAACTGGGACTGTCACTCTTAGCCCACAAATTACTCTAAAAATGTCCTATATATTCTGGATTTCCAATTTAATCTTATCTCTGTGTCCAAAGCCTGTAAAGAAAATTCGTGCCAAGTATATTTCAATGCTGATATTTGAATATTTCAGGCCCTTTCAACTGGGAAACTAATGGGCTGGGGTAATTTCTCTGAAGAATTATTTTTCTAGAAAAGTTCACCCAAAAATCTTGATTTACTCTCTTGTAATAAACAATCATTATGTAATTTGACTACCAATGATAAGCATTTCCTTTTGCATTCCAGATTGGGTCACAGCTCTTCCTTTCCTTACCCTCAATGTCCCATTTGTCCACTTGCGAAACAATCATGAACACCTTTCCCATTAAGTCACAATCGTTCAAGTGATATTTTTTCCTTGCTGCGTGTTGATGTCTGGGGACCATACCATACATTAAATCATGATGGATCTCGATTCTTTCTTACCATTGTGGACGATTACTCCAGAGCCACATGGCTTTTTCTCATGCAAACTAAGGGTCAAGTTCTGTCTCATTTAAAAACTTTAATTTCCTTGTCCAAAACCCAATTTGGGAAAAATGTTCAAAAAATACGGACAGACAATGGAAGTGAATTCTTCAATCATGAATGTACTGCTTTCTTTTCATCACAAGGGATATTACATGAGAGTACATTTACCTATACACCACAAGAAAATGGGGTGGTGGAACGGAAGCATCGTCACCTATTAGAAGTTGCACAGGCTTTAAAATTTCAAGCTTCTGTTCCAGACACTTTTTGAGGGAGATTGTGTTTTGACTGCCACTTATTTGATAAATCGTATGCCAACTAAGATTTTCGGATGTCTTTGCTATGCCACCATAGTAGGTCCTAGAGATAAAATGGGCCCTCGTGCTCGTCATTGCATATTTATGGGATATCCCAATCTACGGAAGAGATATAGGGTATTTGATCCTTCCATAGGAGAATTTATGGTTAGCAGGGACGTTTCGTTCCAGGAGAATATTTTTCCTTTTGCTACTCCTGCATCAGGGACAGATAGAGATGATCATTTCCATACTACTCACACAGAGGAGACTATGGAAGATCCAAACTATGTTCTCCTTCGTTCATCAGCAGATATAAGGCCATCTTCAACTTCAACTGTGGACATGACAACCTCACTAGAAGTGATTGATCAACACCCGGAAGAAGTCGCTCCCCAAGATTCGAGTATTGTTGACAATTCATACAATAACTCACCACCAGAGAATGATGTGCCAAGGTGATTCAGACGAACCACACGTCCACCAACCTGGACCAAAGACTACATATGTGGGGTCAGGAATTCACCAGGTATTCTCTTTCCAATTGCCTCCTATGTTTCCTTTGATAGACTTTCTCCAGAACATAGGTGTTGCATTACGTGCATTTCCGATGGGCGAGAACTATCAAGTTTTGATGAGGCAAGTACTGATCCGCGCTGGCAGAAAGCCATGGAGGCGGAGTTAAAAGCCTTAATGGATAATCAGACATGGGAGCTTGTCACACTACCTCCACATCGCAAAGCCATTGGATGCAAATGGGTTTACAAGATCAAATATCGTGCATATGGATCTGTTGAGAGATACAAAGTTCAATTAGTGGCTAAGGGTTTCACACAACGGGAAGGTTTTGACTATCACGAAACCTTTTCTCCCGTAGCCAAAGATGTTACCGTCCGCTCATTTCTTTCTATAGTAGCATATTAGAACTGGTCGTTGCATCAGATGGATGTCAACAATGCCTTCTTGCATGGTGATTTAGATAATGAAATTTATATGAAAGTGCCACAAGGTTTACGGAGACAAGGGGAGAATAAAGTATGTCGTCTCCGCAAATCCTTGTATAGACTTAAGCAAGCTTCAAGACAGTGGTATGGAAAGTAAGCTGAGTCACTAATAGTTGCTGGTTTTCAACAATCCAAGTTTGACTATGCTGTTTTCACATGGACTAAAGGTATGTCATCTATCTACTTGATGATATATGTAGATGATATACTTATTATGGGCAATGATGAAGTAGGTATCAAAGGTTTCAAAGACTATTTGCATTCTACATTCCATATTAAAGATCTAGGATCGCCAAAGTATTTCCTTGGAATTAAAATTGCACGATTAGACCAAGGGATTTCTCTCAGCTAGAGGAAGTTTGCACTGGAGATTATATCAGAAGCAGGTTTATCGGGATGTAAGCCAGCCGTAATTCTAATTAAGAAAAATATCAAGCTGACTACGGCAGATTATGATGTTGGTTTATCTCAAGAGACTGGTCCTGTACTCAAGGATCTATTGGGGTATCAGAAACTTGTTGGAAAGCTTATATATTTGACCATGACCAGGCCAGGCATAAGTTATGCAGTCCAAAAACTTAGTCAGTTTATGCACAAACCAAAGTAATTTCATATGAATGTAGCACTTAAAGTGGTGAAGTACTTGAAGAGTTGTCCAGGACTCAGGATTCTCCTTTCCAGAAAGTGCGATATGAGGATGACTGCGTATTGTGATGCGGATTATACGACTTGTCCAATGAGCAGAAGATCCATAATCGATTTATGTATTAAATTGGGGGATTCTTTACTTTCATGGAAGATAAAGAAGCAACCGACCGTTTCACTATCTTCGGCAGAAGCAGAATATCGTGCCATGGCCAAAACCACTTGTGAAATAGTGTGGTTACGGGGATTGCTTTGAGATCTTGGGGTACAAGTTACAGGTTCAACCAAATTATTTTGTGACAATGATGCAGCTCTCAAACTTGCATCGAATCCTATTGTACATGAGAGAACAAAGCACATAGAAGTGGATTGTCATTTCACTCGAGAAAAGATCCAACAAGGAATGATCGAGATACAAGGGATTGGAACCGAAGAACAACCAGCAGATGTCTTCACCAAGCCTTTATGTCAAAGACAGCATGCGTATCTTTTGAGCAAGCTAAGCGTCTTGCATATCTACAAGCCACCAGCTTGAGGGGGAGTGTTGAAGATATGCAAGAATATTTACAAGAATCATTCAGATATTATTGGATAAGTCGAGATCAATTAATATCGGATTTGATTTTGTATATCATATTGTTGCCTTTTCTTTACATACAACTTGTACTATAATACACGTTTTGTACATTGTCTTTACACACATGGAAATACATAGAAGAAAATTCCCATCCGCTTCCTTTCTCTTCGTTTTCTTCCATCTTCTTTCATTTTTATATTCATAAAAAACAAAAAAACAAAAACTATAAGAAAAGCAAAAACATAGGGTTGACGAGGTGGCAACAAAGGCTGGTGACTACGACCAACTAAAGGTGAGGCCCTTGTATAGATGCCGACGACCTCGCTGGCCTTTGCTGCTGCTCCATTGGCGATGGGACGGTTGCATTTTGCTCTTTTTTTTTAATACCCTTGATCATTTGGAATATTTTGTTGGCCGGCGATGCTGATGCTAGACTTTTATTTAAAACATCCATAACCGCATCGGTCATCTTTTGGAACCGGTATAGTTTTAATTTAAAATAAGATCTACTTTAAATTCTCTTTTTGAGAAAATGAGAGCATTTTGGATTTTTATTGCGAATTTTTCTCAATAAAAATGATAAAAAAATCGGATATTGCAACTAAAAGGCAACTAATCTGGTTACATTAGCGGCAAATTTGCAGCCGGTTGTAACTACGGGGGTGAGGGAGGCGGAAGAGCAGGGGGCTCTGTTATGCTACATTGCCTCCGCTCCCTCAGGCAAGCTTCCTCCTTTTTGCATTTTCTGACGTTCTTCCGGAGAATGTGTCGCTTGAGCTTCGATCGGTAGCCAGTGTTTGCTTGTTGATCCGAACGTGTGCCCGGTTTAACTACTTTCTCCTCTCGCCGAAGCTAGAGTCGGTTAGCGAGGACATCACGCATGTCGAATCCCGCCCTTGTGCGATGCGTCGCGATCGTTTTGTATGGTGTTCTGGTTAAAGTTTTCACCTGCTTCTGTTGCCAACTCATGTTCGAGCCCTGCTTGAACGATCGTTTTATCAGCTAATTCGCGTAATGTTCTCGTGTTTACAATATTGGGTGACGTGTGTTCGTTTGGTTTGTGGATAACGAAAAGACGGGAAAGAATGTTAGCAGGGGAAAATCTCAAAAAATATGATCTTCTTCGAAATCGTGCATGCAATTTTGAACCTCTACTGTCAAATGTGTTTAGGGGGTGATGGTTTCCTCTACTTTCTTTTACTCGTGCTTTTTCAACCCGTGTGATCTTTGTTACTGCTCTTCTTTGCACGACAGGTTTCGGGCTGGCTAAGGATGGAGCTGAGGAGCATCAGGAAGAGGCCTGCGGACCAGGCGATGAATGATGGTGATATCGACAGGATATATAGATTCACCATATTGTTGCCTAATGGGACTACTGTGGGAATTGCGTTAAGGGAACCCAACCCAACCATGGCCTTCCGAGATTTCATGCGATTGCCAAAGAAAGGTACAATCGAGCCAAAGCGCAAGATCCATCGCTACTAAGGTCGAAGCGTCCCATCGCATGGGAGAGTAATGAGTTGCATCTCGAAGATGCAAATGGCAACCGGATCAAAAGTCGAATTATTTTCGACAACTTTAAGCCTCACAAGCGCCACATATTGCGTCTTCGCGTGAGTATTGGGCAAAAGTCATATGTTGTTCGCTTGCTATGTCTTCTTTTAATTTACCGAGAGTGTGCATATTCACTTTAATGGCTGTACTTACTTATTTTACTGTTTATTTGTATGTAATATCTTTTTCCAATTAGGATGGCTCTGGCAACACAATTGATACTTTTGAGGTTGGTATTTTATTCCTTTTTGCACTGTTCCCAGCTGTCGATATATTCTCAAGAATGGGTATCATTTGCCTTTTAGGAGTTTCTCTAGTTCTGATAGAGTTTCTCTAGTTCTCGGTGCTTCTTCAAGCGATTGCATTGATACATGCGTGAAACTTTTTAGAATCAATCCTTAGTAGGTGGTTCTCGATAGGGGTGAACGCGGTTCCCGGGTAGAACCGGTTCAATTCCCGGTTCTTAAAGGACCGTTCCGATTCCCAGCTCCTTTTTCCAAGAACCGGAATCGGTGTGGAACCAGGTTCGGAACCGGTTAGGGCTCCAAAGGAGCCCCCCTCCCCGCTTGGTGCTTTCTATTCAAATTTCTGATTTCAAACCTAGAACTCACGCCGCTCGAGTCTCGCCGCCGGACGCCGCTTGCCCTCAAGGCTGCCACCGCTGGATGCCGATGTTGCTCAAGCGAACCCTCGCCGCTCGACGCCTGTTGACACCTATTTTTAGCAAATCTAGGAAAATAAGGAAAATAAAAATTGCATTGGAACAAATAAAAGGAAAAAAATGAAAAATGGGAGAAATTTATTTGATTGATTATGCATGGAAATTTGAAATTCGATGAGCATTCGGGTTTCGTTAAATGCAGAAGAAATTTAAAAATCAAGTTAATAAGAGGCAAGAAATTTGCAAAATGGAAGAAATCTGAGCAGAATCGAGCTGATTGCGAAATCACGTTCCGATTTGCAGGCTTGATTTAATGCAACAGAAGATGGAAAGTCAAAAGTTGCTATAAAATGGCCATCTAAAATCACTATAAAAGGAGCCATAATTTTCGTGAGCCACAGGGAGAGTTTTTCGAAAAAAAAATTGAGAGTAAAAGTTCTAGAGAGAAGTTTGTACAAAAAAAGCTTTGAGAGAAAAAAGATAAAAAAAGTTAGCTTTTTCCTTCCATGAAAAAGTAGAAAAAGAAGCAGGAGGGGAAGAAAGAATTCGTACAGAGAGTAGACGTGAGGTGAGAGAGACAAAAAAAAAAAAAAAAAAAAAAAAGAGAAAAGGAGGTGCACTGTGCTTCTTCTTCGTGGGTTCCTTCTCCGTGAAGCCACACGCCGCTTCACTGCTGCTGATTGCACCCACACCGCCTCGCGCCGTCCACCGCACCTCCATCACCGCCGCTCGACCTCCCCTACGGCGCCAACAGCAGCCAGCCCCGCGAGCCCTTCCCCGTCGTTGCTCGACCCGACGCCCGTGCCTGCACCTCCACCGCAAAGCACCGCCGCACAGCCACTTTGAGGTTTCCTCCCGCGAGCTCGCGTCTAGCCCCTGCTCCCCGCCGTCGCGACCTAGCCCCGACACCACCGGAGACCACACCACCCCCCCGCCTCCGCCCGACGCTCAGCCGCCGCTGTGCCGCTATCCCTACCGTGACTCGACGCCGCCGGAGCCCACACCGTCGCTGCTCGCCTCTCCCCGGTGCCCGACAGCCAGCCTCGCGCCCACGCTACCGCTACTCGCCTTACCCGCGTCTACACCAAGACCCGACTTCCTGTGCCAAAGCTCCGAACCGCTTGCCAAGCTCTGTTTTGGAAGAAAAAAAAAAAATCAAATTAGGTAGATTTACTTTATTTTATTATGCAGATTTATTTTATCTATATTTTACTTATTGTATCTTGTTTTCTTTATTTGAAATTTTTCACTATGCATAACTAGAAATTATGACATACCACTTGATTTGCAACCGCACATGAATTTTTATTTCATCTATAAGGCTTTAGATGAAATAATTAATTAAGAGGTAATAAAATTGATACTTTGATCTTTAAGGCTTAAGATCAATTTATCAATTTTACTAGCGAAATATTATCCCCCGATCTGAATGATGTGTGATTTCCTTGGTTTGGCTTGTCATGATCGCTTTGTTTATCTTGAAATGTGTTTGGGTTATAATATTGCATGTTTTAGGGTTTACATATCTAGAATAGGAATCTTATTTCGAATTTTAAAATCAAAAATCAAATCAATCAATTTAGGTTGCTAGATTTTTAATTTGGATTGCATGTTTAATTATTTGGCAATTATTAATTTCGAAATTAAACAAAAACAAAAAATCATCATATACATGTCATGTAGTGTTAAAACATATTTTGCACGTCATTGCATATTAGGATTAAATTGCACTTAGTTTAATTCTAGATAATATTTTTTTTCTTAATTTGTTATAAGTTTAGGTATTTTCTAGATATATTGCATTTTAGGATTATTTAGGTTAAGATAATGTTCTTTACCAAAAAAAAAAAAAGATAATGTTTTAGTTTAAATTAGGATTTGGTTCAACCTAATTCCTGATATAAATTAAATAGGATCTTAATCTAATTAGGTAATTTTCACATTTCACCAAATTTCGAATTTCATGAAAAAATACAAAAAGTGTCTTAGAATAAATTAGTTCTATTCCCTAGGATAGATTGCATTTTTAGGAAAAATAAAAAAATTTCATTGTATGTCATTAAAAATAGATTCATGAAATGCACATCATTTAGAGATTGTTGTTAGGTCCATTTAATTAGAAATTCCATGTTGTTAGAATTAGGTCATTTAGTTAATATTGCATTGCATATTGCATGATTTTCATTAATTAAGTGAAAAAAAAATTGCGTGTTAATTAGAAATCATATCTAGGTTGTTGATGTGGATTTTAATTTAACATTGCAGATGCTTTCGTAGCTTTGAGGTAAGTTTTTGCAATTTATTTATTGTTTATCTGGGTGTTAAATTGGTGGATTGCGCACCCGCATGATCACCTCATATGTTAGGGAGATAGATTTAAAATAAATCAGCTACCTGCAAAAAAAACATTTTTGAAAATAAAAAGAATGGTAGCCAAAGGACATTAGAGAAATCTAATGTAACCAAGTCCTCGTACCCTTAGTCTCTGGTTCGTAGGAGTAAAATAATTCTCCAATTATTTTACTTAGGTGTCTAATCGACCTACCATAAACTGATTAGTGACGACTCCTAAATAAAATCCATTTGCATGTTAAGAAATTTGAACCTAAGTCGCGAATTGGTATGGACTTGGGAGAGCCCGAGTTAAGTCTAGGCTTAACAATCCATTAGCCAAACCCTAGGTGGTTCATACCCCGAAAAATTGGTCGCGACAATGCCTATCGCTACCGTGCTCTGCCTCCGCCAGTCGCCGACGCCGCTCTGAGTCTCGCCGCCGGACGCCACTCGCCCTCAAGGCCGTCGAACGCCAGACGCCGCTGGATGCCAGTCGCCGAGGCTACTTGCCAGAACTCTCGCCGCTCGACGCCAATCTCTCCTGTGCTCTTCCCGTCGCCGAGGCCACTCTGTCCGTCGCCAACGCCGCTTGCCCTCAAGGCCGCCACCGGACGCTGCAGGCCATGCCACCGCTACTTAACACCAGTCGCTAGACTCGTTTATGGCGAAGCCTAAGGGTGCCTGTTCTGGAAACATCACGATTTGCCTTCTCTTGAATTCGGCATTTGCCAGGATTAATCAAGGTACAGTCCTCATCTAATCTTGCTTTCCGTTGATCACTTTGTGCATCTAATGATGATTGTGAATCACCTGGAACGCTCATTGCCAGTAGCGCGATGATGTTGTTCTTAGCGCGCATCTCATTGCCAATAGTGCAACAATGTTGTTCTTAACGCGACGTTTTTAGCCCGCGTCGATGTTGTTCTTCTTGTTGATGATAATGGAGGCGTGCTAAGGATGAATGTTCTGTTCTTTGTGAATGTTGTTTTTCTTGTTGATGATAATGGAGGCGTGCTAAGGATGAATGTTCCGTTCTTGGTGAATGTTGTTCTTCTTGTTGATGATAATGGAGGCGTGCTGAGGATGAATGATCTGTTCTTGGTGAATGTGATCTGGGTGCTTTGGAGTGAATTTCACCATGTTGAAAGTGGCTGGCGAGTGTAGATTTGATGCTGAAGAAATTTGAAGGACCAAATTGATGTTTTGTTGAAATAAATTAGAACATTCTGGTGCTGTGTTTCGAATCTTTTATTCAAACATGTTTCAACTTTATTCCAGTTGTTTGATCTACTGTCAAATGTCGTTCCTGCATAACATGGTAAATGTCTATATTATTATATGCACACTCTATTTATGATCTACATCCTTCGCAACCGCTAAACTCTCGCTGATCTTGCAGAGACAGAACACATTTTCACTGCTAGAGAGAGCGATTGGGGTTTCACATCCTTTATTCTTACCTGTTGCTCAGTTATTTACCATGACTTTGACCATTGGTTCAGCTTTGCATGTTAATTATCCTGGTTGAAGTTTGTGGTAAGGAATCTTTCCTGACTGAAGTTTTTTCACGTTTCAGGAAACTATTTGTGTTAAGAGAGAACTTCAGCACCTCCAAGATGAAGTTCTTGAAATTTGACATCCCACTGATGGCTTTGATTGCTACTGCTACTAATTGTGTTTAAGAAGATGTTATTTGGCGCCTTTGCATGTCAAATGAGACAAAGATTGTGCTTACATCATTTTACCACTCCAATCTACGTTTTTCTGAGTTTGTTGTTTTCTTTTGTTCTAAGGATTGGATTAGGTTTTTTTTTTTTGTGTTCATAGGGATATTTAAGTGCTTGAAAACAGAAATATGCACTAGCATGATTTTTGGTAAATTTGCTCCTAATACGAACCTGCTATTAACAGGTTAAGCATAGCAGAACTTCTTCACGAACTTACAAAAAGGATTTCCACGTTTTGATAAAAACATATGGTTTGAGAAGAAAGATCGGTGACAGCCAGCATCTCGACTGTGCTAAAGATTCCAATAATATGCGAATACGTTATAATTCAAATCTGAAAATGAAGAAAAAAAAACCTGTTGAAACCTAGAACCGACCTTAGAACCTTTTTGTGACCGGATAGGTTCCAGGTTCTTGGTTCTGGCGGGTAGGTTCCAGGTTCCAAATTTTTTGGAACCTGTACCCGAGGGTAGGCTCCAGGTTCCAGACGAAACCAAACCGGAACCTAGAACCGCTCACCCCTAGTTCCCGATTCCAAGGCAAGAACTACACACCCGGACCATGCTCACTCCTAAAAAAACTCAACATCGGAATCAAAAGTCAATCAATAAAAGTTTTGTCAGCTTTCAAAACCATTGAGGAGTTATTTACAACAAATGTATCTCTAATATAAGAAAGAACAAAGAACAAAGAATAAAAGTTATCTTGAACAAACCGTCCATCGTGTATAAATGGGATGTCTTGCGATAGTCATGAGCGTTTATTGGTTTTCTTTTGTCTTAACCTATCGTTTTCTTGGACCACCCACGATGCGGTCTGCATGCTCGTTTAATGCCATGGAAAGTGACCAAAGCCTGCACTTGCAAAGCTAAAACTCTTTGCGCAAGACAATGTACTATCGGGATAGGGGCGACTACTGAAAAAGCTTGTCGATTCTAAAAACAAACATCATATTTAAAATATTCACTTGCTATAAATTATTATGATGCAACATTATCGAAAATTGAATTCTAAGTATAGAAAAAAAGGATCCATGCACAGCAAACACTTTAATTGACGTTCATAAAGAGCTTGCGATATCTATACTGTATAAGATAATTTTTCTTACATTTAACTTTTATATCAAAATTTAAAAATTTTAAAAGATTAATATATGGTTCTACGTGCCTATATTTCTATAGTTTGAGAAGTTTCATGTTTTTTTATACCAAATAGAAGTTGATTACGAAAATTGTATACTTAAGTTTCGCCAAAATTGATCCCGTGACCATATCTTTTATTGAAAGTTGTTCTTCGATTTTCATTAGAGAATATGGGTTTTATAGTGATTCCAAATAGAAAATATCATAGGTAAACAAGAAATGACTACAAATTTTACTTCGAACAGAACTATACATACAAACGGTGTGGGAATGTAATCGACGATAGAGTTTAGAAATACATTCACTTCCACAAAAACACATGTACACAATTTTGAAAGAAAAGGAAAAACATAAGTATAAGACCTTCGTAGTTAGACTTCTATTTAGCAAAAAAAAAAAAAAAAAAAAAAAACTCTTCAAACTATACGATATAGACATGTAGAATCATATATAGTATTTATAGTTTCTTAAAACTTAATCTTTTAAAATTTTTAAATTTTGAAAGAAAAGTTAAATGTAAGAAAATTATCTTATACACCCTTGATATTACAAGCCCTGTATGTCAACTGAAGTGTTTGATGCGCGTGGATCGTTTCTTTCCTTTACTTAAAACTCAATTTCCTATTATTGTTGCATTAGGATAACATATGGCAACTGAATTTATTATTTATTTTTGGTTTCCATGAAATATGAGTGGTCAAGAATGTTCCATTATTGGGAAAAAAATGACATGCCGTTAGCAAAACATATTCCTTTCATAAATCATCATGAACTAACTCATAATCGAGTTGATAATAGAGAGGCAATTAAGATGTAATTTCTCGACGTTCATGATATGCCATGATCAATCGAGTTGGTAATTGTTCGGATATGAGCACAAATTATTGATTAGGATCATATAATTCACATTAGCATGATCTCTTTGCTCGCAAATTAAAAATGAAATAATATTGAAGAATTTGCGGTATTGCATGTGGATTCGATCTTTCAATAGTTGACTTTTGTTTGCTTTGCTTGTTGTTTTGGTACGCGTTAGAATTTGTGGGCGGGGATGCCCTCATCGGATCTATTTATAGATATGCATGTTTAATGTTTGTATATTGTAAAGCAAACTCGAAAGCAACTCTCAATCTTGATTATTTCTCAAAAATTCCAAGAACATCTACGTTTCCTAGAGGATGGTAATAGTTGCGGTCTTGATAAAAAAGCGTGCAGAGTGTTCTTGCTAGACCTGTGTGATATATGCGAATAAACTGGTGAACTACTAATCAATGAATTATCAAAATAAAGAGTTTAAGTGTGACGCACCAGGGGCAATGTAACCATAGGACTCTGCAGTCGCTGACATGCACTCCAACCGTCCACCGTCTGCCAAGAACTTGGCCAACCCGGAGTCGGCGACTTTGCACCTCGTAGCTCAAGTTTAGCAGAATGTTGTTCGACCTCACATCTCGGTGAAGGATCAGCAGGCAACAGTCGTGGTGCAGGTAGCACAAGCCTTTGGCAGCTTCGACCGTGCATTCCAGGACGTCTTGGACCGAGAACTCGACCTTCTGAAACGTTGTCATCTTCCGCGAGCTGGTCCTGGCCGAGATCCTCCCATGCTCCAACATCCCTGGGGTGGCCCCTGGAAGGTCTATGGTGTCGCCGGCCACCCTTGCCCCACCCCCGAACACTGACCACTCCATAGAGTACATCCAGTGTGACATCTCTGATGAGTCCAGCACCCTCGCCAAGATCTCCCCTCTCTCCGACGTCAGCCACGTATTCTAAGTAGTATTCTAAGTAGAGGTGGCAAAATGGGTCTTAGACCCATATATGACCCATTTAAATCATAAATGAGTCATATATGGGTCACTTGTTTTTTGAAGAAACTACTTAAATTGGTTTAACAATTAAAGACTTAAGATAGGTGGGTCTTAAGTGAGTCTTAAATGAGTTGGATTTAGAACCCATTTTCAACCAAAACCACACAATCTCTCTCTTCCCTCTTTAACTTTACAAATATATATATATATATATATATATATATATATATCTTAATTTTCTTTTCTTTTTTCTTTTTTTCTTCCTTCTTCCGGTGGCCGGCACGGTGATGGCTAGCGACTAGCCAGGTGAGTCTCGAGCTTGCCGGCGTCGAGCGAGCTCGAGCTCGCCGAATCTAGCAAGGCGAAGGCCTCACCGACGTTCGGCGAGGCTCGAGCTCGCCGATCTAGCGAGACTCGAACTCACCAGCGTCGGGCGAGGCTCGAGCCTCGAGCTCGCCGGCGTTGGTTGAGCTCGAGCTCGTTGGATCTGGCAAGGCGAAGGCCTCACCAACAAGCCTTGCTAGATCTGGCAAGGGGCGAGCTCAAATTTGGCGAGGTGGAGGCCTCGCCGATGTCCGGCGAGGGGCGAGCTTAAGGCTCGCCTGTGGCGATCCACCAACGTCGTCGTGGCCGGCAGCAGGCCAAAGAAGAAGAAGAAGAAGAAAGAAAAAGAAAATTAAAAATTATATTCTTAAAAAATAAAAATAATTTTAATTTTAATTTTAATTTTAAAAATAAAATATAATTATAATTCGATTTTTTTAAAAATTATAAAAATTGTCCATTAAATTTGTGTTGTATAAAACCATTTTAGCAATACCATTTTAAATTTATATAAGAAATAAGTTTTCTTAGGTTTCGTTAAATGGGTCGGGTATGGATCAAAAATTTTGCACTGCGATAAATAGATTATAAACGAGTTAAATGGGTCGATTTGGGTCGGACCGTTTATGATTCGACCCAAACCTGACCCGACCTACCCATTTAATGGGTCTAATTCTAGGTCACCTAGGCCAGCCGCTCGGAGCTCAAAAACCACAGCGTCAATGGCGCCGCAACGTCCGGCACGCTGTCCTCCGCAATGCCTCCAACCTCCGTCCGCCTCGTCTGCCTTTGGACGGGGACTATGCACAAACTCGGCTCCTTGGAGGCTTTCGGCACGGTTTTCCCCAAACAACCGTAATGATGATCAACGATGGCAGTTCTAGCTTTCGTTCTTCTATTAATTTATCTTTTCATTCCATTTTCGGGTGGAAAATTGAAAATTCCATAACAAGGCTAGAAATAGTTGTTTAGGTTTTAGGCCAAACTGCCTATTATTTGAGTAAATTATAATAACGATCACTGAAATTTTGCAATTTTTGTGACCATAACACGCAATTTGGCCTCAATTTGGAGGCATTCGATAAAATTATAACTGAATTTGAGTGAAGCTTGTTATACGATCTTAGAGATGATATCTATAAGTCGTTCACACTCTCTCTAGCTTTTTGCTTTACCTACATCTAATCTTCTATGTGTAAACTAAATTACATAAGTTATTACATATTGATCACGAGTGTGACGTATAATGATTGATATGCGACTGAATGGCCTCACGCACAATACCTATGAATGGAATACCTATGCACGGTGAAACTAAGTAGACGGGAGAAAGTGCTAAATCGTGGAATTCGCCGGTTGAACCTTGGGTATCAGGTAGAGCGCTACATGGTGAGACTATGGGAGCCACCTCTCAAACTTGTGGTACCATATTAAGAATCCTACTTGTACTATCATAGGTATATAGACACACACACACCATATGTTATGTATTGTCACGCTAGAGTGGTGAATTACTTGTTCCGTCAATAATCTAATTACTTGGCTTTATGGCTAACTTGCCAATGGGAAAATTGTCTAAAAGTCTTAAACCTATCGCACAACAATCAATTCAATTTGAAACATTTCAATTGTATCAATTCAGTTTCAAATATATTGACGATTTCCCAATTTAATCATTCTAGCTAAGTATCCTTAAAAAATACAGCAAACGAAATGTATCCTCAAAAAATTTTAACAAAAAAGGGCACATTCCCAAAGAGCAAAGATCAAAAGATAAAATTAAAAAAGATTTGCGAGACGATGAGAGGAATAAAGTACATCGAAAATTGTAAAACTTTTCGAGAAAGTATAATCGAGCCGTAAGACTTTCGAATTGAAATTAAATCCCAAATGATTTTACTGACTTGACCAATTTTATGACTTGATTGCATTGCTTAAAAATTTTAGAATTCTAATGCATTTTCGAACAATCCTCCATATTTCATTCTACGAAGAGTTGGGCCTTCGGCCCATATTTCTATTTTGTTAATTGATAAATAATTAATTAAAATGCGACACTTTTTTCTTATGGCTGAAAAGGAATCTAACATCTTCCTTTTTCACTGGACTTTAAGAAATTTACATAATGCGAAATAGCTTTTATGCTTCTTAATCCTATGCAACTAAAATGGGTTTTTTTTTTACCCAAAAAAGCATGAATGGCCTAGCCCACTAAAACATGCCCCGATTGGCCCAATGTGTGGAATGCCCATCATGATTGGCGATCTCCTCTCTGCATAAAGTACGCATTGTCTATCCAAGAGAGCAAGAATTTCAGGATGATCTCTGGGTGAGCGCGAAATTGAGTTGTCTTAATGTGGCGAAACAAATCAATCACCGTAAACAGAGTAGTCTCGAAACAAGCGCCATTCGATAGGGGCCATCACAATTACTCGAAACGTGAGCTTAGACAATATAATTTTCATTATCACCAAAACAAGAAAAATCAATGATCAAATATCGATTGTCTTGCGCCTCAAAAAACAAGTTGTGTACTAATGGCTAACAATTACTTTGATGGGGTGGCTTTGTCGGGATAAGCAATGAGAAGATCTCCTTTTTACTAAATGGTGTGGAAAATGGTATTGACATAATTTACCTACTAAAACATTGCCCATCTCTAACCAAGATTCCAGCATCACAAATTTCCATTTTTCGTTTAAATTGCGAGGTCTGATAAGAGATAACAAGACATTTTTTTATCAAGTCATTGAGTATTTAAAAGAAATTATAGCACTTACTCTAAGTAATTATATTTAAGCACAAAATTGCCACATAATATGCACAAACAACTATTTTTAAGAAAACTTATCTCATAAAAAACTTCAATTCCAAGCACTTTCCTCTATGACGACAGGCCTCATGCATGGAGTTGTTTCCCTTGAGATATTTTTCTGTTTCTTATTGGTAGAAGAAACAACCTTGTCATTTTACTCCAAAATGAGGTAGAGGAAAAAAACGAACGAGAATACATAAAAATAAAATAAAATAAAATAAAATAAAATAAGTTTCTCTCTAAAAGTGTGGTCAAACTTTAAACATTAACGAAAGATAAACACAAAAGGCAAAAGTAAAGAGGAACGTCTTGTGGCTCTACTTTTTGCCATGCAAAGAGCAACTAACGTAAATTTTATATCAATCTAGTGGATCAAAATTGTAAGAAATGTTCAAAAACTTCCTTTGAAATAATGTGATGTGAGTTTGCAAATGACCAAAAGGTGTAACTAGAGCTTCGGCCCCCAATATGCAATTTTGAAAAATAATGTGAAAAGATCAAAGAAACGTACTATAAACGATTTTTAATAATTTTAAAAAATTTCAGTAATCACTGGTATAATTTACCCAAATAATAGGCAGTTTGGCCTAAAACCTAGACAACTAATTCTAGCCCTGCGATTGAATTTGAATTTTCTATTAGAAAATGAAATAAAAAGATAAAATAATAGAAGAAAGAAAGCTAGAACTGCCTTCGTTGATCATCATTAAGGTTGTTTAGGGAAAACGGACCTCGTCCAAAGGCAAACGAGGGTTGGGGGCGTTGCAGGACGTTGCGGATGTAGGCAGTTAAGGCAGTTGAATTCGGAATCTTACAAACCATTAATTAAAATTGAATTAACTGAATAATAATCTTTAAGAGGAAATTGTAATTTTTTTTATTTTGCTTATCACTAATTATAAATCGCTTGAAATATTTAGTCAATTAAAAATGTTATCTATGTAATGATGTGATTAACTTGTAAATGTTCCAGTTGAGTATTGAGTACTATCTGCCTTTTCTTGAGAACAAGATCAATATCAATTCAGTTTCAAACATTATAATTGTGTCGATTAAGTCCTAAACATCTTCGCATTTTATCAATTGATTTCATTTGAATAATTTTGACCGGAAATTGCCGATGTATACATTGGTTGTCTTACGTGGCATAGTTGGTGCCGACGCGTATAATTTTTTTGATGTTTTTTGAAATTTTAGAGTTTTTTTTTTGAAGAAATAAATAGCGAGCTTCGCAGTAATGGGGAGGAAACTGAATCTTGTGCGTAAATTCTTGGAAAATGCAAACCTCTCTTGATTGTTTTTATTACGGGGATTATTTCATGATTTGTTATTATTTTCGTCAATAACGAAGAGCCGAATGTCACATAGCAGTGAAAAGCCAAAACCCGGAACACAATTTCCCGCGCGAGCCGACGCCACGTCGGTCAACATTCGGGGTTGCCAGCACGGCACAGCACCTTCTCCGCCTAGGAGACTCCAGTATACCTAGAGTTCGATTATGACTGTTAGCACCTAGAATTCCATGATCACATAGCTGTTGATGTCCACTTGGTGAATAATTTTAATTATCCATATAGTGTTCATAATATAATTCGATAGATTACCAGAGTAATACAAATTAACAACAAGTATTAGAAAAGGATGTCAGCTAGCAATTTCTTTCATCCTTGAGCACTTTCAAATGAATTGACTTATCCTTGGATTTCCTCAACCTCAAATCAATACCGTCTTGCTCCTTGCCCTCCAATTTTTCCTTGGATTTATCATTTCACTTAAGCAATTTCATATCTTTGTTGTTCCAACGTGAACATGTGCAAACTATTCCGAGTGGATTCATCAAGCAACATGTCCTGGAAAAGCAAAGTACTACTCTTAGGTATTTCAACATATTATAGCCAGTAAAGCTCGTTACAAATAATGGCCAGTGAAGCTCATTAGGAGCTATAGATAAGTTAGAGAGGCTATGCCTTTGTCACTGGTTGGCAAACATTCATGAGAGAAACTTGTCCACGCACACGATGACATTGTGTTCAAAGTCACCATTTTGAGTGGTGCTAGTCAAGACTTTATTTATGTTGTTTGAAATGAGTACTCAAAGTGTCACGATAGGCTGATTATAGTTTGAGTTTTAGGTTTACAATTATGCCCCCCGTGTTTGGTTGTGCTCCTTCACTGAAAAGAACTTTCTTTTCCCTGTTATTTTGAAACATGCTAGAAATTGGTTTAATAATAGTGTGTCGATTGGTAAAATAATGATTTAGGCGGCAAATCTAGCTAATTTGTCTTCTTCTTTTTTATATGAAGAGCAGTCATATTTTGTCCGTCAAATTTTTTGAATTTTGGTTTTCATGTAACTTAATGTTTTAGTAAGTCAAATTTTGATTTTTCATGTAATCATAATTTAACATTATTTAAGTCTCCCTCCTTTTCTGCACCGCCAAGGGACAAACATTGATTCATTGGCCATGTTATTGATTTATATATATTTTTTGGTGGGATGTTATTGATCCAATTTTATGAACATTTTTCTACTTTTCGACATATTGGACTTGGGCTAACTTAGACCATCACATCTAATTAATATTGACAATTAGATGAAAATACGTGTTGACCTTTCATGTATTATCTTTCAATTTTCATAGATTTGTTAATAGATGGTGCTTAAAATCAACCCTTTGGGGGGAAAAACAAACTCAGTTCAAAAGGAAAATTTGAAGTTGTTTATTTACCAACCATAATTGTTCGACTAGAATGTCAAATCAATCCTAAGTCTGTATATTTACTATGACTATTTGAAAAGGTTATGACTAATTTCTAAAGAAAAAGATGTTATACTAAATAAAGTCAGGGATGACATTCTCTTTGTAATTAAGTTGATAAGGGTTTGTTGTTTAATAACTACCTAGATTATGAGGAATAAGTGCATACTAAAATAACTATGATATAAAATTAGGATTCTCCTAAAGTAAGCATCTTTTGTGTGTGTGTGTGTGTATAATCTAGGGGCATAGTCTTGGAAACCTGTCTACTGACATGCCTATAAAATATCATGCAAGCCCAATGCTTCGGTTAACCTGAAGCCTTCTGGTTGTGTAGGTGACTCAAATCCAAAATAGTTTGCATGTAATGTGTGGGTCCTAACCAGCAATCTCCAATTCTTAAGTTGGAATTCCTTAATTCCCCAACCAACCACGTCAATCCTAGGGTTCAGTAAGCATAATATTTTATTGTAAAGATAAGTATATTTTCCATCATTTATCATTCTTTAATAAAACAAAAATGATTAAGTATCACATTATTGATGTTCAATAATTGCAAAATATAATGCTAAGTGAACATGATTATTTTATTCTGACAAAAAAAATGATTACTTTATCATAAAGAACAAGTGTACATCGCATTCAATAGAATTTCTTAACTAAAGATAAACCCTAGTTAAATGGTATGGTTTTGCTTCCTTTGATAATTGATTTGCATATGATTGATGTGGATGGTTAGCCCATTGCAATATCATTAAATAAAGCCAATCACGTATTTGTTATATCTTAATGATATTGCGGTGCAAATATGCACAAACATAATATAAGCAATATAAATGTAGGCAGATATCAGATTATCCTTTCATTGTGATAGGTTAGGGAAAGAAAAAAGAGACGGACAAAATTATCTAACGCGGCAAATGATAAGATCACATTGTCTTCTCATGCTTTGGAATGATTCAATATTTACATCTCTATTTGAGATACCATCTGATGGCTTGCTTAGAATATGAGAATTTATTTAAGTCCCATTAATATTTTTCCATCCTTGTCAAGCCTTTGAATAGTGTTTTAGGAATATGGGCTTGATTAATATCCAAAGTTGAACTAAACAATAAAGTTCACGTTTGTAACCCCTCCCCCTCCCCCTCCCCCTTTGGAGGGAAATGGCGTCTTTTAGTCCACATTTTTGTTTTGGATCATCAAGGAGCACGGATGCTAGGACCTGTGGCACAACTTATAAGCTCCGTAAATCGATTAAGTTCTAATAATTTTATTTATATTTTCAATTTCATTGATTTAATTAATATTAGAGAAAGACACTCACTTTATGTATGAAGGGATATAGTGAGAAAAATCGAAGTGCTATAGACTGAACAATAATCAAATAAAAATACCAGTGAGTTCCTTGGGTGTGGACCATGGTGCTCGGTAACCTAACCTTAGTTAAGGACTTAATTGAGTACCGGTCAATTATTTGGAAAGGGGAAAACTTGGTAGCACACTACTACAAGTCCAAATTTTCCAATATAAAAATAAAAGAAGACCACCGCGGTTGGCCACCGCAATCAAGATAAGAATGGCGACTTTTAGACAATCGAGTATTAGAAAATAAAAGAGTCGGCCAACATGCTTAGTGATATAGTCATTCTGTTGCTTTCTTGTTAACGTGGGTGGATGATTTTTATATTAAAGGAGGCGTCAAGTTAGGAGTGGAGACTAGTTTACTTCATTAAGTTAGAAAAAAGACTATGTTTATTGAGACTATTTCAAACCAAAGTTTCTCATATAGATACTGAGTTGTAAAGACACACCAATTTAATGACTTGGTGGCATGGTGTGGAGCCCTAGGAAATTTCTCCTCTATATTTTAAGGCAACACCAAAGCACCCTCGAAATACTTTATTGATCGAATAGTTAATTTCTAAATTCTAACAGTGTGGGAATACATTCAAAGAAACTCTTGAAAATAAGAAGGGTTGTTGGAAACTGAATTTTAATCGACAAATTAAGCATTAGTTTAAAAGAATAAAAAATGAAGAATTAAAATAGAAAGCAGGAAAGTTCAAGAAAAATAGATATTAAAGAAATTGACAAAAAGAAAAAGAAGAAGAGAAAGAGACCCAATTCGGATCCATTTCCTTGTTTTAAGCCCCATCAAACGCAGCCCCAGACATAAGCCTAGTAGTTAGCCCGTTTTCGCTTACTGGAGTTTCGCCGGAGGGGATCTCCGCCGCCTCGGCGTCCCTTCTTCCGACCTTCGGACGGTGATCTCCGGTGTCTCTCCCGTGGTGGAGCTCTCTCTACATCGCGCCTTCGGACCCCCGGTTGCGACTTCGGTCCGTTTCGTGTCGCATCTGAGTGTCTTCGTCGAGCATTCCATTGCTGCGTTTCCTTCGTCGCCGAGCGCCATCATCGCGAAATCCTCGGAGTCCTTCGTTGTTGATCTTCTTTTATTACAGTTCAGCGGGTTCAAGCAATCGACGAAGCAAGGAGTTTCCACTGGCATCGACGAGATCGGCTGGCGGTTCAATAAGGGTTGCAGAGGCGACGTGTCGGGATTAGGAGAAATCTCGTTTCGTCCTTTGGCCCTCGGTTGTGACTTGGTGCCTGGCGTTGCGAGGATCTCATGATCACGCCGTCGCTCCGTTGCTCGGTTTTCTCCATTGATGCATCCTCATCACCATTTGTTTTGATTGAGAAGTTTGAATCTCTTCTCCGATCACAAAGGTCCTACCTCTATCCCGCGGTTGCTCTATTCTTACGTCTTCATTGTGGTAATCGCACGTTCGACGAAACGCCAGAGAGAGAGAGAGAGAGAGAGAGAGAGAGAGAGAGAGAGAGAGAGAGAGATCCGACAAGTCTTCAGTTCGGCATTCGCTGCTCCATCTCTAGATTTCACCTCTGTCACTACCCCTCATCGTCGTCGAGATTTAGACATTGGGCTAGTTGCCATGGTCTGTCCTGCTTTGCGGTCGGTTATGACGGCCTCCTTATGCTTTGTTCCTGCGCGCTTTTTCAAGAGAAGGTGATTGGTTTCTCAAAATGCGCCCATCAAGCTCGCAAAACCTTCTTCTTCCTTCGGATTTACGCCATGTTCGGTCAAACGGGTAATGCACGGCGACTGTTTGACGATATGCCTCACTGAGAATAGCTTCACTGGGAAAATTACGATCGAAGGATATACATGAGGATGGGAGAGGCGGGTAAGTCTCTGGATCCATTAGTTACATGCCGTGCAGGGATGATTTCTCTTGGAATGTGGCAATTTCGTGTTTTGCCAACGACATGAGCAAATGTTAGTTTCTGGGAAGAATGCATTTGCTTGAAATTCCTGGGATGAACACATGAAGCAGGAATTGGATAGAAGAGTCATTGGTATATCAGCTTATAAGGGGTAGCAATTGCAGAGTGACCAAACTGGAAAATAGCTATCAATGGACAGTCACTTCTCAAAAAATTTGCTCTCGATTGCTAGTTAACTGAGATGGATGAATTACATGAGCCTCTTAATTTGATTAAAGTTACTGAACTGGCAAATTAGCGCGTCGGAGAACATGAAGAAGGGAGGGCTACTACGTGGAGGAGTGTCCTGCTCGGCGACAACTTTGTCGTCTCTCCGGCGAGGGCGAGGATGAGGATGAGGATGAGAGAAATTAGCTCCCGAGGTTTGCTAAGAGAAATTAGCTGGGCGACAACTTCATCTTCTCTCCGGTGAGGCCTAGGATGAGAATGGGAATTCACGAAGCATTTCTTTTTACTCTAGATCTTCTGCTTTCACAACATTTTCTGCATTTGCTAAGAGAAATTAGCTCCCGAGGTTTGACAATTTGCCACTGATTGGCGAATAATTTATCTCTAAAGCACTCTTATTGGATATTATGACATGAAAAGTAGAGTTCCCTTCGTATTATGAAAATTATGAGATGACCAATGAGTAATGCTTCGTGAATTCCCACCACCCTTTCAACGATAAAACCATATAATTATCGCTTGTTATGGCCCATACTAATTCCACCCCCATATTAATAGTCATAGAAATCGTACTTATAATTAATTAAAGGTCATAGAAATCATATTGTTAATTAACTCCATCCTTGGTTGGTCTATTTTAGTGGTGCTTATCCCCAATCTTATCTTAATGGGACATTCCCCAAAAGCTATCTCATCTTAAGAGCACATCATCATTAGAAAACGTGATTAATAATATACCTGATTGCTTCTTGACAAAAACAATCATTATATGTGTTGATTGTGCCACCAGAGACTCTAGGATTACTTATTAATATCTAAAAACATGCGTATGGTATATCAAAAATGATTACAAAAAAAATCAGCATTGTAATGTATATGTGAATGTGACCATTTCAATATATTTACATTCCTGATATAAACTAGTGGACATTTTGAGGTCTCGATTGAATGACCTTGGAAATGATTGGATGACAAAATGAAAGTCCGAATTTGGAACAATGTGCTACTTTCACAAGAAAATTCGATGTTTATTGACTCACTTGGGCCAGATCCAAACATGGGCCAACTCCGGTCTTACGGGCTTCGCCGAAGACAAGCACAGGCTCTTATCTCTCAGCCTTTTCAACCTCAAATGTAAAGGAAGCCCAATCTGTCAAAATCGATTTAAGCCCAAACTCATGTAGATCAAACTCAGCCCATATTCACCTAGACAAAGCAAACCCAAATTTTCTAGAACCGAGCAAAAAAGTTAGAAGAGATCAAAGTAAAAGTTCAAGCTACAAACTCAAGGTTCATACCATTTTGATTGAAACCTGCAGTAACTTTCAACATGCCACCAAGATGAACAAATCCATCATGATCCGCCTGAACAAGAAATTTATTCCATTCTTTTAAATAATTTTCGACAGAGGCTAACCCATCAGCAATGCATATGCTGTTCCAAATATGGTATGAATACACAATACACCTCTACAATTCGCCGAATCTTTTTGGGCCACCGACATGCTAGTTCATCGCTTGAACAGTTTATGCCCTATATCTAAAATGCCAGCAGGGTCATTCCCAATAATAACAACAGAAATGTAGGTAAATGTGGGAGCAAAATCACCACAAAGTTCCTGTTGCTTCAGTTAAATGGTCTCATGCACCTCATACGCAACTATGGAAAGATAAGTGCCCTGACTAACATGCTGAATTAGTGTCATCAAAGGCCATCTTTGAAGCTTTGTTTGGGAGAGCGGAGGGAAGAAAATTTAGGCGTGACTACACAAAACTTTGATCCTTCCAAACTCCCACAAAAATTCCGAATTCTTACCTACCCACTCTCCGCCCAAATTTTAATTTCCCCCATTTTCCTTCATCTCCCAAACATAAAATAGGAGAACAAATAATTAATTACAGACTTTACGCAATAGCACCGCAGGGAATCTGGGAAAGCACATCACCTTGTGCTTTTTACCAAATCTGATCTTTAATGGAAAATCCCTCAACCTTCAAAAGAACTCCAGAGCCCTTCAAAGCATGATTTCCATAAGCATCAAACATCTGAAGGAAATGAATCAAACGAAAGACATAAGCAAGGGTGGCAAAAAATTTCTTCTGCAAATATACAGCGAAATATTAGCTAAACATAATGATATTCCAGTTTGGACCATGTTAGCTTACACTCCTTTTCTGTTGTACGGTGAAGTTCTAAAAGGTACGCAATTAAAAAGTTCAAAGAAGTTCTGTCTCAGATACTTTTTATTTTTCTATTGAAAAGAGAAAGACCAGGCCTCAATTTCCATCCAATAAAATACCCATGTACATGGCAAGTAAAATAATTGCCATTGCGATCAGGAAAATGCACTGAAAACCTCAACTATGCAATATGTGCACACTAGTAACAGTCTGCACATGATTGAGTATTGTCTCGTACAAATAGTGCTAGAAACTTCATTCACAATTGGGCTTAAGCACAAGGCTTGAGAGGATGTGCTTTTACCTCCAATTTGAGTTCTTGTACTATGCACCCAGGAAGCATTTGGGTACTTTGCATGGATGGATGTGCCAACACTCGCCACACATGTCCAGGAATAACTATGAGAATGTCAAGAAAATAATTTCCAGGCATATCAATAGCTAAACAATTAACAAATCTCGCACTCATGCCTGTAAAGGAATTTAATCCAGAATGCGATACCTTTACATGGAATAGAAATGGACAAAGATTCATCTGGCGGACATAAAAGCATTGCGCCCTCATAGTTTGGCCGGATGATGTCTAAATCCCCACTTTCTATTAGTATATCCTACACAATCAGTAAATCTGAGTTACCACAACAATGCTTGAGATACTACTGTATCTCGATAGGGTTAAATTTTAGTGAAGTGTGCAAATCTGAGATGGGCCGGACATATTAAATAGATGTGCATGGCACCTTAATTCTAAGAGTCCTTTTGTCAGATGAAAGGCCTGCCTTCGTTTTCTTTACACCAATCAACGTGCCTTTGCCCATCTTGAATTGCAAATTGACTATTGGAGTTGATGGGAATGGAATGAAGTTCCCATATCTGTCATAACATGCAACATCTAAAGGAGGAAGGCATGATCCAACCCTGTCAAAATCGCCAACAAATTACATTACAAACCTGGAGCTCCACATATGCAACAAAAGAACAAAAGTTGGTACCATCAAAAACTCCGTACCATCCTTACCTGACTCTAAGATGCTCATTCTTATCATAGCCCAAAAGTTGCCACCTTCCAACCTCAGCGATGCAAGAACTGTCACTTCTTTTTCATAGTTTTTACAGCTTGTCTCATCCTGATCAAAAGTACATATCAACAAAATGAATTGCCGTGAAACCTGAAAAGTATTGCAGCATTTTATATTAGAGAAAAGCACAATCTAAGTGACATTCTTAGGTAAAACTAGTACTAAAAGCATTGATGCCAACAAATGAAAGAAGGGCCTAAGAACGATAAAAGGTGGACAACCTAGAATAAAAGATGATATAACTCTGTCTCCTCTTCTATAAAGAATGGGACAGAGAACTACAGATACTTACCGAGTGTTCTATTTGCGCCAGTGTCCTCTGTGATCGAAAAATGGACTTGAATAATAAAATCAGGACCATTGCATGAATGCAAGTTGGTAATTGCAACCTCCCCTCCTTCAGTTTCAGCTAAATCAATACCATTAACCTGACAAAGCACAAACTTATTTCATGGTGCAAAAAGCATACTTTGAGATCCCATTAAGCAATAATGGGTACTATTTTTTCAACAAACCATACACTATGACATGCTCATATCATAAGCGTCTAAATAGCAAAACTTCTCAAATTAGTTTATATATTTGCAGGCAGGCATAGCGAGAACAAGAAATCCAAAATTGTTCGTAAATCTGAACGACATAGTTACATAGCTGGATTGTGCCTTTTCTGTCCCAATATTAAGAATGTAGAAAATTGCCCTGTACATAGTGGACAGAAAAGACAAATGCAATAAAGGGTACTATTTTTTCTGCAAATCATACACTATAAATAGCAAACCTTCTCAAATTACTTAATATATTTGTAGGCATAGCAAGAACAAGGAAATCTGAAATTGTTTGTAAATCTGAACAACATAGTTACATAGCTTAATTGAGGCCAGCTAAAAAGCAAAAGCATTATGTGGCCAAAGGAGTTAATATTAGAGTCCACCAACGGTGCATTCCATACCTCAAAATGGACTGGTCTGATAGTCCTCCTCAAATTCAACAAACCATCACACTGCAAACATTCAAATTAATTAGAAATAAATCAAATTCAGGTATCCTATGTAATCCTTACAAAGAAGAAGCAAACTTGCATAACTCTGAAAATCATTTTACCTACTACTTGCTATCTTAGACATTGCTCTACCTTGATATCCCCAGTAATACAGAAAGTAACAGTTATGAATTCACCAGAAGGGAGAACTCACTAGCATAGTTTTAAATCATAAAAAGTGGAAGAAAAAGACAGTCACTGAGCTAAACGTGCGCACCATCAAAATTCTTTCCAACAATTGACCAATTAATTATTTCGCCTGTCAGTTTCTATTCTATAAGGAAAGTATTGACCCCTTCTAGGGTATTTAAGGGCCAAGGACATAACATATGCATACTTGATCACAGTATCAACTAGCATCAAATTAGTATGCTTGCCCACAAATTTAGGCAACTTCCCTTAGAAATTTTGTTTTTTTCCTGGCTCAGGGACTAAGTTGGTGTGAGCAACGGTTGTATGAGGAGTGAGGGATATTTTTATCTTCTAGCAAATGTCAATATCTAACGCAAAGGTGCATTCTGACTTCTTCAAGCCAAAAACTTCCAAGTGACAAACTATAGCGAAAGAGCGAAATGGTTGACTGTAGTCGTTGGTTGTAGTTGTCTCTAGTTTTTTCCCTAAGTAATGTTCAACTCAGAGTTTGAAATGACTTTTTATCAAATGGCCAGGATCACTGGAAACTATAAACTTGGGTATAATCAAAGAAGAACAAGTCATAGCTCTTGAGATACACTGACAAATCACGATGAGTGCATCGAAAGGTCATGAGTGCATTGGTTGAGAGTGAGACCAAATGACATTGATGTCTTACTGCCTAATATGAGTTGTAAATGACGTTCCATGAATATCCGTTGCCTTTTGACAGTATGATGATGGTCAAATCTCATGTTATGCTTGGAAAGAACTTTGCAATCTGCACTCACATTATTATCCTAACTCACAATGATGGATGCGGGAAAATTATCCCTTACTTTCCAGGCGTCCATTTGTCTATAGATCAGGCTGTCTCCAGCAACTTTCCTGCGAAGAGTGAGGGCAGTGAAAGGGCTGGGCCTCCTTTGGATGACTGAACTCTATTCACCTGTTTCATAGCTCCTTCAGATAATATTTATAAGGCCTTGAGCCCAAAATTTTGAATTGGATTTAACGGGGATGCTATGATAATGAGTTCTACCTAAAGTTAAGGCATGAGTATATAAAAAAAATCAACAACTTTTTGAAGCACCAATTCCATACTCTTGAGAGTACACAGGCAATTTAAGCTCCACATTTGCTTCCATGGCATCACACCTACCATCCTGCAGGTTATAGGCACATGATATGTGCCTCGAACCTATTCCTCTCCTTCGTGCCCTCGGAGGTAGACCAGCATGCCCCTACCAGCCGCTTATATCTGCTGCATCGCAATTGCAAGCTGGTCGCAGTTGCGTCGAGCAGATCCAAACATGTCTCCTGGGATGCAGGATACCCTCACAAGGACATCTTGATCACCTCCAACGTCGCTCTGTTCAGATGTTAAACAATATAGTATGAATCACATGATGAGAAATATTGCTGTCTGAAGGGAGGACATAAAATAGGAAAAACTAGAGATACTGCTTTTAATTAAAATTACGGCATTCCTATATCAATTGCAGACACATATAGGTCCCTTATTAATCATTTCATAGACTATAAGAAAGAATTATGTTCCCAGCAGTTCACTGAAATCCTAACAATCATTTCTCCCAATGTTAATTTTTCTGTCCAGAAAAAATTTGTTATCCAACTAAGATAAATTTGGTACTCCAAATTATGATTGACACATGATTAGATATTTTTTTACAAGCTTCCAAAAAATTTAATGGAGTTCCACCCAAAAGATACCGTTAACTTTTTAGTGGTGTGATTATTCAACTCTAAAGCTTGACAGTGCTCTGGTAAAATCATTGTCAAACGAAATCATGCAATGGAAGTAGATGAGATGAAGCGCAGAGTGAAGTTGTGCTGAAAAATTGGACTGCTACAAACAAGATTTTCTAAGTTTACAATTAATCAATTCAAAACTCTTTGCTCATTAGTTTCTGAACTCTTAAAAACAGTTTTAGCAATTAACTCATAATCTATCTTAACCTGACCATTGCAATTTGCTCATAGCAAAAGGCCGTAAAAGGCCCCACATTGTTGGTAATCTTGCAGCAGCTGCACGTTCAACTAATTTATCTCTTTTTCCGTGGTACCTGAAAATTTATGCATCTAATAAGCAGTGAATCATTTCTCACTCACACAGTATAACAAGCTTCTCAATATACAAGTCAATACAATCTAGATGTGCTATCGCTATCTCCTGGTGATAATGCCAAGAATGCGCATGAGACTCTGCCTCAGTTGAACTGACATGCAGACATAGGTTTCGAAAAAAGGTAAATACAAGAAAATGTACATAAAAATAACCGCAGTCACAGGCTCATTGACATAATTTGGCAAGAATCCTGGCCTTTTATAACCATATACTAATCTAACAACATCATACACATAAAAAATTGTGAGAAACAACTCTTCAGAACCCAAAATCATTGATCAGCGTGATGTCGACGAGCGGAATAACAACCACAAGCTTAAAGCATAAACTAAAGTTCAGACATGAATAGACCAAAAATAGCTTATGCTTCTCTCCTTTTTGCTAAGTCAAACAACAGCCCAACAGCCACCCATAAGAAGACTCTTTTTCCCACCCCACCCAGGTTTCCAAGGTTTCTACTCTTCATTTATCCACTCCCCAAAAGGGGAGATGCCACTGAGACAACATCTTGGCCAAAAAAGCCCAAACTTAAGAAGTGAAAGTTGCAGCTGAAATTTGATTCAATCGGGGCTACATGTCCTTAAAAAGTATTTGCATTGGATTGCTAGGAAGAGAATACTTACCTGATTAGATCAGCAATAGATACAATTTTCAAGCTCTCCCGCTATGCAAACTCACGAAGCTCAGGTAATCTTGCCATGAAGCCGTCATCATCCACAACCTTGCGAAGAGAACTGCCACAGGTTCCAATCCAGCTAACACAGCAAGGTCGACAGAAGCCTCTGCATGCCCAGCTCTTTTCAGGACACCACCCTCCCTGTACTCAATGGGAAAACATGTCCCGGCCTCTCGAAATCTTCAGGCTTTGGAATCTCTAGTTGCAAGAGCCAAAACTGCGGTTGCCCTGTCACGTGTTGATACGCCTGTAGTCGTCCAACATTTGCTTAACTACCATCCATTACAAGGCAAGAGACAAGATGATTAAAAATAAATAAATAAGATGATCGAAGGCTATTAGGAAATCAAGAATTCGAGAAAACAAAATAGTTCTACTGAACTATGAAAGAAAGTGCACGTTATCTATCATTGCTTTCGAAAATTGATTATCTACTGACTGTGGACAAGTAACAATCCGAAGTGTCTTTACTCTCTCCAAAGCAGAATAACAACAAATACACTCGATAAGAAACAAAAAGTTCAATTTTTTTTTCCTACCTGAAGGAACCAGAACCAGTCAATTATCTTCAACTAAGTTTTGATAAAAAAAAAAAAAAATTTTTAAAATTTAGAAAAACTCGAGGATTGAAAAATAGATTTAGGGGGAACAAAAGCACATACCGCCCGATCACGGTGAATGCAGTCCGAAGCTTGTCTTCATTCTCCCTCTGATGGTGCGTCAGAGGAACTTGCAAACGCTCCAAATCTTCCCCCTTTTCATGCTCGCACAACCAATCCCAAAGCGCCATACTTCACAACGAAATGCCATAAGCCTAAGGTGCTGCCATTATAAGATCACCCTCAATTCCGTCCGTCCTCATCGCCGACCGCCACTACAAATCTGGAATCCGAAGCGTCTTACTCTCCGGGGAACCAACCAATTCAGATCTGAAGTGGTGATGGAAAGAAGATGGATGGAGGGAGGTGGGGGAAGAAGAGGAGGAAACGGGGTCTAGGCTTTGCGGTGGCTGAGCTCACTGCAACGGACGTCACGAAATATAAGGAGAGTCTTTCTCTTCTCCCTTGACGACGAGAATCTCCACTTTAGATTTTTTTTTTCCAAAGATTAATGATTAAAAGAAAAATTCTACTGTGCCCCCAAAAATTAACACAAAAATAAAAGCAAATGTTACATCGTGCGTATTCCTTTACTTTCTTAGATATTAAATATCTTTTGAACATTTAAAAAAAAAAAATAGTTCTGCAATAGTTATTACCTTAAGTTGTTATACTAGACAAATCAACAATATTCATCTATACACCTACTTAAACGATACAAATAAATTTAATCATCATAACTCATTTATTATGTAAATGTTAACTATACCTAAATTTGGATAGATTGCACTTGCAAATCTAATTAATTGATAAAATTCTAAAAAAAATCTTGGAGAATCGACTGAGATAATTAGACTAAATATCTTTTAAACACATGACATTTAAATACACAGACACACACACACACATGAGAGCTAGAGGAAAAGACCACAAATCAATTTCAGCTGTAATAATGTGAAGTACTCGTCAATATTGTTAATGAATTTTAGGATTTTATCGCACAACCTAAAAGCGTTAAAAGATCTGAGCGGATCTGCGTAATTTGAACTAGTTTGTCCTTGTTGTGCATGGCTTAATTGCATAAATTTTACAAATTTAATGTCACCGATATAACAGAATTCGATAGTCCTTTTTCTTTCACCAAACTTAACATAATAACTAGTGACACAAGAACGACATGATAGCTGAACTAACAAATGAAAGCATAAATTAATAGATGGAATACAAGACAAGTGATGAACTGATTTTATTTGCTCCAGATAGGTAGCGTAATTCTTTTCCGAATTCTTTTCCGAATGTCATGTGCTCACTTCTCACAAATTGATGTCAACCGTTGGCTGACAAAGCATCTCAACTATAGGATCAAGATAAATTGATGTCCACCGTTTGTTTTGGCATGACAATTTTGTCCAGCCAAACTCGACAGTCCCATAGCCAAAAGTAATGGACTGTGCTACGTCATCGCGTCCCTAATCATAGGGTGGATTTCTCCTGCTTTATGCTTCTCAAATGAAGCAACTATCACTAAAATCTAATCCACACTTACACCGAAGCACACCTCTTTTGGAAACTGATCATTTATCGATGCTGCAGAGTTTAAAATTTCTTAGTTTTCTCCCTTTATTTTCTGCACTTCCGTTTTGACTATGATGACTTGGTGTCATGGGTTTGTAACTTTAAAGTTTTTCATAGTAGAGAATTTCAAAAGTTTCCCAAGAAAATATGGAAAGGACCTCTCAAACACAGTACTTCTCAAGGTCGTGAGTGATTCAACCCAGCCTATGAACTAGAAAAGCGATATGATGACACGGTTTTACCATGAAAAGAGTGGCGCGGATTCACAGAGCATTAGCCCATTGGTCATGTTCAAATCATAGTTGCCAAATATAAAAAGGACGGTTCTCACATAATAATATTCGAAAAGAATGCTTCAAAGATGTGTTATTCATTGAGCAGGGGCACAACATCATATCTTGGGAACAAATTTCTCTCATCAAAAACGGAAATCGTGAAAGCAGAATATCTGAAGGATTTCACAGCCCGCCTAGAAATGAGGATTGAACCACATTTACCTTGTTCTTAGTTAAGTCTGAGCTGCTCACCAAGATGGTCCAAAGGTGTAGCTCTTCATATAACTAGGTGAAGAGGATGCAAAAATTATTTAAGCAACTTATCTAAATTTTGATTTCCATGACAAAATTAACTTCTATTCCACCCTTAGTCTTTTAGAATGAGTTAATTAATTCACCAATTAAATGTTCAAACTAGCGTCATTTAAAGTTCTTATTCCATATTATTTGATGCTCTTTAACGAGCTTTCCAGTTGATTGATAATGTAATATTCGGGTCATGTAGATCGTAATTAATTAGTCGGTCACTAGCTCTATAGTGTGGGGGATGTAAATTTATTTCATCAATCTTTTTCTGATTTTCCATGGTAATACCAATTACCAATCTATGCTAAATCATTAATACTAAGTCAACTAACAAGAAATATTTTTCTGATTTTCCATGGTAATACCAATTACCAATCTATGCTAAATCATTAATACTAAGTCAACTAACAAGAAATATACTCCATTGTCCATTAAATCTTTCATCTTTAGATACAAGCATGACCAAACGGTGGAATTCTCAATTCGGTCCATGTTCGAGTTTTCAATTAGAGAATAATACAGTGTTCAATGTCTCCATCTTTGGTATTGCTGATGCCTATATATGATTTAGTCAAATCAAACATTGGGAGCTGTCACTTCAGGCCTTGAATTTCCTAATCATTCCTCCTTCCTTCAGTTGCGGTGAACTAGTGAGCGCACTCTCTTCTAGTCTTGTTTTCCTCCCTTTGGAGCTACGATATGATTTTATCACTTTGTCCTTACGAAGGATCCAAGTTTGGTGCTTCTCGAGCTTCCGATTGTTGTGGCCACGTCAAGGTTTTAAAACACAAAGGGAACTCCGTTTCTCATGCAGTAATATTTGATAAAGTGCTTCAGAGATATAATATCCCTCGAGGATAACCAATGAAGGATCAATCAAACCTTGACTGGAAAGGGAAAATACCGCGGAGCTCGAAAATTCGGAAAGTTCCACACCTTGTCGACAAATGAGGACTAAATTACATGTACCTTAAATTACATATGCCTTGTTTTCTACCGGGTCCGGAACTACTATTGCAAGAACTTGGTGGTGTTACTAGTAGTTTTTTTCAATGACATGTTTTTGGTCATATCGTGCTCTTTTATTACTGAAATTTCATACTAGTGTTTGTCACAACCTACCTCTTTATATGGAAGGAATTAAGTTTAGAGGTATTGCCAAATTCGGGACAACGGCCGTATGTTGACTCGGGTTCTCCCAAAATGTTGGACAATTGGTTTTCGTTCAATTAATTCTATACAAATTTCTAAGTAAGGAGTTGCCACTAGCCTATTTAGGTCAACTAAAAACCTAACAAGAAAAAGGAAAATATCTCATTTCATGCACGACCGAAGATCTTGGAACAAGGGCTTGATTACGTTAGTCTTAAATGCTCTTTTAGTACTTAACTCAATTACGTGCTAACCTAATGAAGATTTTTAGGTTTCATCCTAACCATTTAAAAAAAAAACACTCAAGATATTGAAATGCGCAATCATGTGCAATTTAAGTAAAAACACATAAGTAGCCTAATATTGCCTCTAAAAGAAAATAGCAATCCAAAAATCCCCATTATAAAGCAATAAAAACTTGTTCAATTTTGGATTTTAATTTTTTATAGGATTTTCCAAACTTTAAGAGAAAAAAAGGTATTCGCAGAACTAGCAAAATTTTTTAAGGAATTCCAATTTTCTGAAATGTTATTATTTTTTGAAATTTTTATTTTTGTTATTTTTTTCTTAATTATTTATTATTTTTATTTTTTAATGAATTTTCCATTTTTGAATTTTAATGATTTCTGTGGATTCTATGATTTTTTTCTTTTTTCAATGATTTTTATGATTTTTAATATTATTATATTCACGAAAAGGAATGCGGGCCGGTTTTACCCGGTCCGAACCCCCAACCCCAACCCCATCCGTCTATCCGGCCCGACCCGCGTCGGATTAAACCTAAATTCGTAAAGATTTATTTATTTATTTATTTCCCTCAACCTTTCTCAAGTCGTCTTCTTCCCGAAGCCAATCTCTCCCCCTGCAACTTGCCGAATCTTCTCTATGCAAAAACTCAAAGCTCACCACACGAACGCACTTCAAAATCTCAACCGTTCCAACGTCGGCAGCCAACCTCGCCCACCGTCACTGCCTATCATCTCCGACCGTCGTCAAACCTTCTCCGACGATGGCTTACCCTGCGGTAACCCCAACGCATCCTCCACCGGAAAAGAATTCCTTTCTAACTTGACAGTCGCACACAACAATCCAGAACCGGACGAAACACTCGTGCTCGAAAGAGAGGTGGAGGCATCCAACACGGCCGTAGCTAATCGCGATCGTCGCCGAAATAAACAAGGATGGATTTGAGACTCGGACCACGTTCAAACGGCACCATGAGCATGATATGCATCCAAAAGGAAAGGACCGCAGCAGTTAGTGTACTAGACACGAATCATTACGGATCTAGACATTATCATGCATCCGATTATGCAAAGTCAGATTCAAAACTTCTAATGCGCAAATCATCGAACAGGTGGCGTGCGTTTTTCGTATATAAGTTCCGAGACCAAAATTGATGCTGTACTCGGTCTAAACGCAGTGCATCAACCTCTAGATCAGCACAAATCGCGACGAAAACGATCTCAGTTTAGTAAGGTTTTCTCGCGAGTTCATTGGCTAAGTTTAATCCTCTAAACTTTAGCAAAACCGAACAAAGCAGAGCAGAGATGAAGCAGTGATTTTTTTCTCCCCACTTTTGTTGATTCTTTCGCTTCTCTTCAGCCAAGCTCCCTGCAGCTTCTCCCCACTTCAATGGCCGACGCCAACCCAAAACAGAATTTTCTCCTTGCGTCACAGACGCTCTCTTCTCACCAAGGTGTGCGTGCAAAGGAGGAGAAGGACAAAGGGCCGGGCTTTTGAGGAAACAAAATGGGCTGAGAAAGGGAGAATAAAAACCAAAAGGAAAAAGGTTGGGCTGGAGCAAAATAAGAAAAGTAAGAGGGAAATTGGGCCAATTTATGGACTAAGCCCGAGTGGGCCGGAAATTTTGCTAAAGGAAACGGGCCAGGCATAAATGGCCTACCCGAATTTTATTTTATTTTTTATTTTCGTTTTCTTTCTTTTTACTAATGGGTAGAGTGCATTCAAAACTTGAAGGCCGGAAGGAAAAGCTTATTTCAAAAGGGGGTAAAGAGATCCTTATAAAATCTATTGTGCAAGCTATACCCCATTACGCCATGTCAATTTTCAAAATCCATGTAGCTATTTGTAAAGCAATAGATCAAAAAGTAGCTAAATTCTGATGGCAATCTGATTATAGTAAGAAAGGCATACATTGGAAGAGCTGGGAGTGCATTAAGAGGAGAAAAGATGAAGGGGGATTAGGATTTCGTGACCTTATGATTTTTAATAGAGCTCTCCTGGGTAAACAAGCTTGGCGTCTAGTCCAAAATTCCAATTCATTGTATAGCAGGCTTCTCAAAGGTTTATATTTTCAAGACAAGGATTTATGGCATGCTACTAAAGGTTCTAGACCCTCTTGGGGTTGGCAGAGCATCTTATTAGGTCGGGAATCTATTGCTGATAAAGTTTTATGGTCTGTTGGTGATGGTACTCAAATTAAAGTTCGTGAGGATCCCTGGTTACCTAGTGGTGTTATTGGAGGTCCTGCTCCTAGGGATGAACCTGTCTGGGTTGTTGGTTTTATATTATTTGATTCAAACACATGGGATACTTCTCTATTATCTCAGCATTTTGATAACCGAAAAGTGGAGGAGATATTATCCATTCCTATTCGACCTAATTGCACCCAGGATAAACTAATATGGAAAGGAAGGTAGGATGGTATTTTCACAGTTAAAAATTGCTACAATCAGCTTAGAGCACAACAATATAATACTAATTCTAACCAGGCCTCATCCTCTTTTCAGCCACCCCGCAGACTATGGAATGCAATCTGGAAAATCCGAACTATGCCTAAAATAAGGGCTTTTCTCTGGTCTATTTGTAGTAATGCATTAGCGACTAGAGAAAATCTATATAAGCGTCATATTTTGACAGAGCCAACTTGTCATCTGTGTGATCATCATGTACCTGAAACCCCAGAACACCTTTTCTTATCCTGTCCTTGGACCTACGATGTGTGGAGGCATCCAGCTCTAGATATCAAACTTTCTACAACAGCGGTACATCGCATTGAGGGCTGGCTACTTCAGTTTGTTGATAGTAAGAAGGACTTACCGGACTTGGGTACAGTTGCGCTCATCCTCTGGCACATCTGGAAAGCTCGCAATGATTTCCTATTCCGCCATAAACAGCCGGATGCTGATCGAGTTGTGCTGCTGGCGATCGTGGAGACCCGTTCCAAATGTATTTTCACTTCCTCGAAGCCGTGCCCTTCTTCGCAGCTGTGCCCTGTTTCAAATCAGCATATGTTCAACCATCGATGGCGCCCACCAGATCCTGGAGTCATAAAAATCAACATTGATGCATCTTACCTTTCACCCTCTGACGAAGCTTCGGTAGCTGGGGTGTGTCGGGACTCAACGGGCCATTTGATTGATGGATTCGCCTCCTGCGTTCAGGCTTCCTCGCCCGCAAGCCGAGGCGATCGCCCTAACTCGCGCTGAAATTTCTTCTCCAGCGAGGTCTTGAGATGGATCGGATCATCCTGGAATCGGACAGCTTGGTTTGCATGGAAGCGATTCGTGATTCTGGAAAACGCCCGTGGGAGCTTCGACCTATCCTCGACGAAACCCTACGATTGAATCTCCGGTGCCCTAACCTTCAGCTCATTCACTGTCATAGAGAGGCCAATGCTTTAGCGGACTGTGTTGCAAAGGCCCATCGGGCCTCTTTACTTCCGCCGAATTGGGTCTTTCGAATACCCCCTTTCCTGCAAGATCTTGTATTATCTGAACTTCATGTAAACCCTTTGATGCGTGCTTAATCTATGGTAGTTTTCGACCAAAAAAAAAAAAAAAAAACTTTTTTTTTTGTCACTGGTTTTCAAGCTTAATTCATCATTGGGATATCTCAAATTCCAATATAAATGCCGCCTAATGCCGCCCCGCATTCTAATTTCTTTTGTCAAGTGGATTTGTTGTAGTGTAGGAAGAATGTGATATGTTATTTTCTTCAGAGCTTTCATGGTTCAATATCTTAAACTAGGATTTATTAATAAGGATGAGTTAAGTTGGGCATAAGGTGGATATATTTATCCTCCACTTGGTAAAGAAACCTAACCAAAGAAGAAATGACAAAGGAACAAATACCACGAATTCAACAGTTGATTGAGTTAAAACACCGAAAATGTCATTTTAGGCCTTTTATGGCGTTGACCTTAAGTTAGAATTCCTAACTTTGCCTCCTTTGTACGATTGTGATAAATCGATGAAGAAGTGTACTCTTTCTGCTTTTATTTTCTTCCTTTTCGACCTAGTTGCAATTTATCAACTTTTTTTTTTCTGAATAAAATCTCTCGACATTAGTACTTCTCATGTTTCCATGAGAGATAATCTTTTGAGTAATCTCCTTTCTAGTCCGTAACCATTTCACAATGTGCCTTTCTTAATCTATAGTTTCCTAGATCACATGTTTCGATGCACAAACAACATTTTAATTTCAACTAAGTAGAATGATTGAAAGTTCTTACCATTGTCTACAAGAATTCTCCTTTCTTTGCGTAGGCCTGATTAGTCGAATTGGGAGTGAGCCGTTTATGCGCTGGTGAATTCTTATGTTTGTGATGTGGCCATCTTACCTCTCTATTGATAAAATAAAATAGTTGGTGGTTATTGCAGATGAAGTCTACATCGACCTAGCAAAATACATGCTTGTTGCACGGCTCCAAGACTATAGTTTCCACATATTTTTCTAAATGTTAGTTTAATTCCATTTTGCCTTTATTCATGTTTCAAGTTGATTATTTTCCTTAAGCTTCGAATTTTAATTTGGTCGTATCTTGATTATTAGTTAATATATTTCTTACTTCATTACTATGTTATGTTACATAGACATTCATGTCAACATAGAAATATTGATGGCCCCATACTTTAACATCCCTCTGAGAAAAATTGGTATGAAATTAAAAAAAAAAAGTAAGGTATTCTTTTAGAAGTTAAAATAAAGGTTCGCTAAAATATAAGTTAAAGACTGATGCAGACTATACTTTGAACTTGATAATGCTGTAAAAATATTGTTGACACCTATTTTTAAACAAAAAAAAAACAAAAATACAAAAATAGAAAAAATAGAAAAATGCCTAGAGGTCGGGTCGGGCTAGATTCGGCCTTGGCTCGGCCCGCCGCCCTCCTCTCTTTTCCCTACGTGGCCTAAGCCCGTTTCCCCCCGCATGGCCCGACCCTTTTCCCCTCTAGCCTAGCATGCGCCCAGTTGGGAGTCCTCCTCTTGTCCATGTCTTGGTGCGCATAAACCTGCAACAAAAGCAAAGAAGCAGGCGCAGAAGAGAGGGCGGGGTATAGAAGAAGGGGGTGTAGAGTAGAGAAGCAACAACAGCATAGCAGGAGCAGAGTAGGGAAGGAGGGGACATGACGGGGCGGAACCAGGGAGAAGAGGGGCTGAGACAGCAGATCGCAAGGGAAAAAGAGAGGGGGGAGAATAGAACTGGGGGCAAAGAGGGAAGCTGAGGAGGAAAGGCGAGAATGGACCGAGGTTACCATTGCTGATCGACACCAACCGTCGCAATCTTCTCCAGAAACTCGGGTGTGACATCCAGATTTTTGGGTTCTAATTTCGATTAGATAAATTGGGCATTTCATTGACGTGATTACAGTGTTTTTCTCTGAGTTGACCACTCACGAGATAACTAGACTAGCTGAGTAAACTATTAAGGACTTTAAGACAGATAGACATGAGAATTTGCCCAGGAATCGACTTCTCGATCGTGCTCATCTTTAGAGATCATTGCAGCACAGTATAAAATCGATTTGAAATTAGAGATAGGTCGGTTCGACTGAGATGAATGACCGAGTGTGGGTGACTCCACTAAATTTGAAAACTCTCGTCAACCGGCACTAATTTGATTTTACTGTCATTTTGGTACCTTATGTCCATATTTGAATCATCGAGATTTTCCCGACAATCGAGAATCACCAATGTGTCGAGTGGGTTCATCGTGGCTCGAAGAAAATCGACCACGGGTCATTTGTCCTAAAAAGTTCTAAAAATTACCCAGTAGCCTAGGTCACCCTCGAACCGCGTTCGAGTGAAATTAACCGCCAATCTAAGTTCGATTTCAGAAATTGAAGATTCTGTCATGTCACAGGTCATTTTAGAAATGTCGGCTTAGTCTCAGAAGATTTTTCTGACAACCGAGACTGTTTGGAAAAAAGTTGAGTTAGGACCGTTTTTTATTAGAATTTGCTAAGGACTATTTTTATTGTGAAATTGGGATGCAAATTGGATTATATGACGGAAAAGTCATGAAATAGACGAGGATACCTTGATGGATTTATTTAGGCTTCAATTGATATTGTTTGTTGAGAAGTGAACAAATTTGAGTAAGATTGAAGAGGGAAAAATAACAGATTCGTATGCTATCTTTACCCAACACCTTAACCTACCTAAATGCTTCTAGAAGGGGCATTTTTTTCAAAAAAAGAGTGGGTGGATGATAGCTGGTAGTGGCCCACGTGTGGATGACCTAAGAGAGAGAGAGAGCGTGTGAAAGGAAAAGGGGAAATTGGTTTCTTCTTCCTCCCCTCTCTCCTCCGTTGACCGACCCCCATCTTCCTCTTCGGTTTTGCTCGACGCCATGGAAGCCGAAGACTGAGCTACCGTTGCTGTCGTCGAGCATCGCCACCGTCCCGTCCGCTTCACGCTCGCCCGCCGTATGCCGTCTGCCCTTGTCCGATCGACCTGCTGTCTAGCCCCTGTTCCGCCTTGGTTCAATTCCGTTCGGCCACCTCAGGTCGTCGCTTGACCACCTCCAGCCACCGTCGGCCTCACCGGAGCCCCGCCTTGCCCTCCGCCGCCCTTGGCTGCTTCAACCGACGCTGGAACCGCCTCAACCAACAGCGCATAGAGAAAGCAGAAAATGGGTATGACAGTGGGGTTTTGGCCCGTTTTGGCCGTCTTCCCGAGCCTGAATGCTCGGCCTGCTTTGAGGAAAGTCGATCCTCGCGTCAACCTCGTCGTTTTGTGTGAGTTTTGCCCACTAATGCCTTCTTAGTTTGCTAATTATAATTAAATGTTGATTAGATTTAATTAAGTGCAATTAGGTGGTTAGATTATAGTAGATTAGTGATTATTAGATAATTGTGATGCATGTTAGTCAATCGGATTGTGCAATTAGCGAGTAGACACATAATACTATTTATTGAATGCTTCTTGGGATTTTTCTGACCCTTATCGGATGTTAATTAGGCAATTCGGGCCTAAATGGAATTTTTTGGAATTAAATATTAATTTTCGAAATTAATTATTTAATGATTTATTTTCCGGAAATTCAACTGGGATGGCCAGTGACCAGGATTTTATGCTGATGATCGTGGTGCAGTCCGTTTATTTAATTGAGCTTTATGTTGTGATAAATTGAAATTATTGTATTTATTTATTTAAATTTTGAAATTAATTATTTAATTGTTTATTTTTCTGGAAATTCAACCGGGATGGTCGATGACCGAAATTTCACGCTGATTGTTGTGGTGCAGTTCATTTATTTATTTGAGCTTTGAATCGTGCCAAATTGAATTAAATGTGGAATTTTAGGATATATTCCTAAATGGTTGTTGTTAATTATTTGATTGAGAAATTATTGGGTATTGATTGTTGGTATCGAAAGTAAATTGGTAATCACCTGACAGAAAATACGTGGGCTTGGTGAATTGGGATATCACCCGGAGAATGCACGTGAGTTTGGTGGTTGAATATGTCATCTTGTCGAAGAGGTCGCCTTAGAGAATGCACGTTGCTCGGAGACTCGGTATGTCCTCCTAGAAAATGCACGTGGCTTAGTGACAGTGTATAGCATCGTAAAAATGGCACATGGGCTCGGTGAATTGATGCATCACTTTGGTGAGTTAGCACCTAAGGGAAGGCACGTGGGCCTAGGCATTGTAAAAAGGGCACGTGGCTCAGTGAACTGATGCGTCACTTTGACGAACTAGTGCCTTAGAGAATGCACGTGGGCCTGACGTTTCGGAATGGCATCTAAAAAGACACGTGGCTCGATGATCTGATGCGTCACTTTGGTGAACTAGTACCTTAGAGAATGCACGTGGGTCAAGTATTTGAGAATGACATCTAAAAGGGCATGTGGCTCGGTGACTTGATGTACCACCTTGGCGAAGAGGTCACCTTAGAGAATGTACGTGGGCCCAAGGTTCAAGGCACATGGCTCGAAGACTTGGTATGTCATCCTGGAGAATGCACGTGGCCTGACTTCTAGATATTCCACCATGGGAAATGATTTGAATGACATGTAATCAACTAAGTCAATAAACTTTTGCTTTGATTTGATGTTGCGAATTAATTGTTTGAATAGAATGATCGATGAATGATTGATTGAGACGTAATCGACTAGGTCGATTGATCATTACCTTGAATTGATGTTGTAAATTGGTTGGAATAATGGAAATGACCGTGAGTGGTCTTGTTAGCGTGTAATCGATTAGGTCGATTTGATCGATGCTTCGATTGGTGATGTGATTGCTTGGGTGCCTATTTGATCTGTGCTAATATGCAGGTGGAATCTGAGGCCAAGGTAAATCCTTTGACTCATGTTGTGCATAGGTAGCCCTAAGGTGTATTAGTTTACTAATCGGGTCTTAGGGGGTAGAACTTGCTGAGACGTTATCTCAATGGTTATTGAATAACCATTTCAGGACCCGGATGAGGAGTCTAAGGAGGAGGAATCTGACGAGGAGATCCCTGATGAAGATCCCGAAGAGGAGTACGTGGAGGAGGACCCCGAGGATAACCCCGAGTACGACCCGGATGAGGATTGAGATCCCGTCCTATCTTATCAGACCTTATCTGCATGTAAATAGAATCAAACTTACGTATATATAGTATTGTAGAATACTATGAGATGCGTGTAAAAATGTGTGGTTGTGAATTTTCAGTATGAAAAATATATGGCTTGCTTTTCTATCCCATTGTTTTATTGTCTGGGGATTTATAATTGCTTCCGCATGTGCATATATAAATGAAAGGGGTCGGCGATACATAGTCCTAGGATATCGCATTTTTAAAATTGACTAAAAGTAAGGGGTGTGCGCGTACCTGAGGATCAGGGCGTGACATCCCCTTTTTGTGGTATCAGCAATGGTTAGGACAATTTCTTAAAAAAAAAAAAAATCACGTGTAACATGCAGATGGTAAAATGCCCTAATGGTTGACATCCACAATAAAATCGAAGTTGGACAAACTCATGTAATACTTAAAAGTCAGGAGTAAACGTGTGTTCCCCTCAAAGTTCACAAGTGAATTGGGTAATTTCCCTGTAATTTTTATGCTTTTTTTTTTTTTTAGGTAAATGAATGTTATATTGATGTAAATTAGCATCATGCAAGAATGAGGAGAAATATAAGAGTGTTAAAATTAAATAATGATATTATGGAGAAAGAGAGGCGGAGAAAGGAATTAATAATGAGTGGCTTGTTGAGAGAGTTCTAAGATTGCCGTATAGGCGATTTGAAATACATGCAAATCAAGTTCTAATGCTAGTGTAGTTGACAAACTTCATCGATAGAAACGATAGCATTTTATTTTTCATGAAGTTAAGTATAATTTTGACCTAAATCAATGCAATGTACATAGATTCAGTCCCTAGTAGAGTGGAACCTTGATTATCATAAGTAACCAAAAAATAACTCACGAATTCTATGTTATGTGGTGAAAAATCATTGTCACTTTCCCACTTTGTTTACTCAAAATTTGGCTTAATTTTATTAATTAATTCCTGTAATTAAGTTTTTTTGCTCATTTCTAAACTACTTCATGTGATCTGTTCCTTCATTATGGTCAAAATCATGGGCTTAATTGGTGAAAGATTAAAATGAATGATTTTCAAGCGAATGCTTGGTTTGAAGCATTACTCCAACATATAGTCGAGGCTCGAGCGTATGGAATGGCAATTGATATATAGTAGATTGTAAAATTAACTAAATGATTCTATATAATAAACCTTTATCTCTTAAAAATCTGACGTAGAAAATTGTCTCAAGCACTATGTAATTGAAAAGTTACGAATATGAAGCTGGTAATTTAGATCATCACAACAACAATAATAGGCATTTAATTGAAATTGAGGTCAGTTATGTATAGTTGATTAAATTGGTTATTGTTAATAAGAGAAGGACAAGATGGATAAGCAGTGGTTCAATTAAGGAAAGTGCACGGCTGTTTTGGACAACAAAAATTGCGTAAAGCCTTTTAGTTGATTACACAAGATTGCCCTATTATAATGACATAATAAAGATTCGTGGAAAATCAAGTTGCGATAATAGATTTACTAAGAATAAAAGGAAGTTTGAGTCTGGATGTTTGCGGCCTACCATGCACCCAGTTTCTACGACACACATCGATGGCCGACACGAATCATCTTACATTTCTCTATTTTTGCACCCCCCCCCCCGTCTCTCTCTCTCTCCATCCGAAGTTTGTTCAGCATCGGAGGGCCTGCGTCTTCTCTTGCTCCTACTCACCACGCGCTGAAGGGCTGAGAACCAGATCTGCTTACCGCCACCCTCGCCACGCTCATCCGCCATCACCATGATCGGCTACAACTCATTCTACCCTTGCGCTCGGTCATCTCCGTTGCGGACCAGGCGCAAATTCTATCTCCATCTCTTTCTCTCATGAGCTTAGTGCGACCAACAAGCTCGACGCTAGCACGGGCCTTGGTCTTACTTTCCTGAGGTTGATTCTTCGGTGATGTGAAGAGAGAGAACAAGAATTTGGTAGAAAAAAAAAACAAAAAACAAAAATAGAGAGAGAAAACAGCATGCCATGTGTTTAACTTGTTGAGCGAGCCGCAGAGAATAGGGGGAAGAATCGCAGTAGACTATCCACATCCAGATAATTAAGGACATAAGATACTACCATTTGTGAGAAGATATACATTATAGGACAATTATTAAAGACCAACTCCTCATGTCATCCGATAAAAATATAATATTTTATTGGATCTTATTGGATAAATTATAATACTTCACCCATAAATTGATTCAGTCTTGATAAGCCCAAGCGGACTTAGGTAGGTGGCCTAGGCATAAAAAGAAGATACTTGTAGAAAACTATACTTTTATAATAGTAAATTTCCCTTGTGAAGTAATAAATTCCTTTTCAAAATTGCTAAATTTCCCTAGGTAGGCAGTAAATTAGACATACCTTCCATAATTAAGGTCTTATAGCATAGTAATTTACTTCTTGTGGTTGCAATCTTGCCCTGTAGATCACTTATTGCAATGTGATATTTTCCTTTGTTAGTAAATTGCCTATGTCTTTTGTAATTGTGATCATTCTATAGTTTATTTATTTATTTTTTCATGGCAGTAATCTTCATTGTGAGATAGTATAGTACTTTTAGTAATCATCCAATAAAATGAGTAACATATCGTCAAAGTAGTAACACAACCTAAGAGGGAGTAGCTTACCTTGTAGGAAGTAATTGACCTTGAATGTACTTTCTTTTGCTATATGGATCACTAATTTTTGTAGTCATTAGCAATTGAATGAACGCTATTTCTTGATCACTGTAGTTTCCCTAATTGTTAATAAATTGCAAACAAAATCTAATAGTAATACCAACCGTGAATATACTGTAAATAAAAAATGAAGTTCATTAGTCGTTTTTGGGGTCGTGAAATACCTATTCGGATTGTCGATTAGCTTTTGTTTATCATAGATTTTTTTAATGCAAAAATTATTCTGATGTTTGTAAATTTTCTTCCTCACCCATTAGTGATAACTTGCTATAGTACGTAATTTTTGCCTGCTCTTTCTAAATGTAAATCCAATTGCTGATGGGTCTATCATATTTCAATCCCATCCTTGGAGTCTTTGACAATGGCTGGACTTCCCAATCTGGAAGATACATGGGCCAATGAATCTCCATTGATTCTGAGCAATCTCCAATTTCTTGAGGTTTCTTTGTGCAAATCTCTCTCAAAGGCTATCAACTCCAAGTCACTGGTAAAATTACACAAGTTACACACTTTAAGGGTAGTAACTTGTGTTTCAATGCAAGAAATTTTTTTCCTTGACGAACTAAGCACCGGTGCGAATATTGAGACTCTCTCTGAGCTAAACACCTTTTATATAATGGGATTGCCAGGTTTGAGGCACATATGGCGGGAGAATTACCAAAAAAGTCATAAACCTATTGCAATTGTGCCAATTCAGTCCTAAGCTTCTTCTTTTTTGCCAATTTAGTCCTAAACCTTTTATAATTGTGCTAATTCAGTCCATCCGGCCAAAATTGACCGGCCGGCGCCGACATGGTCGCCTTGTCAGTGAACGCCGACGTGGAATTTTTTAATTTTTTTTTCGAATTTTTAATTTTTTTTTTTTGAATTTTTGAATTCTTTTTTTTTTTTTTTTTTTTCCATCATCTTCTTCGCCTCTTGGCCGGCCGGAGGCGAGGGCCGGCGAGACCGGCGAGGGCGAGGCCCGCCGGATCTGGCGAGGTCGCCTTGCCGCCAACCTCGCCGCCACTGGCGAGGGCGAGGCCTCGTCGGAGATCTCAGATCTGGCCGGAGGGGAGGAGTTCTGGGCAAGGGAGTTCCAGATCTGGGAAGAGGGGCCGGAGAGAGGAAGAGAAACCAGAGAAGGGGGCCAAATCCGAGTAGGAAGGAGGCGCCGTCGATGCTTTGCTCGAACCCCGACGCCGTCACTGCACCGGATCTCTGCCGCGTTGCTGTCGCCCGCCAGCATCTGCTTCAGCGTAGCCCCGACACTGTCCCGGAGACAAATCCTTGCTGTTTGTCGCCGTCGCAGCAGCTGACGCCATCTCGCCGACCAGCAACGCCGCCGTGCCGTACCCTCGCTACGAACAGGTGACAAGTTGTCGCCCGACGCGTCGTCGCCGTTGTCTTCCCCGAAACCCTATCGGCCGCCACGTCTCGGTCAAGATTGGCCGAGCGTACTCCGCGCTTGCGCAACCGCGCCGCGTGACTCGTCGCCGTTCGCTACGTCGCTGCCGCTCAGTCACTTCAAACGAGAGAGAGAGAGGGATAGTCACCCGAAGATTCGCCGGTTGAGGAGGTCGCCTCGCCGCTCGCTCGGAACCATTCTCTCTCTCCGCCTCAATCCGTGCCTTGCGATTGCGCCTTCGGAGTGCGAGCGAGCTCGCGGCTTTCGATTGCCGCCACATTGTGGACTGCGGGCGAGGCCCTGCTGGATCTGGTGGGGCCTCGCCCTCGCCAGTGGCCGGCGAGGCTGACCTCGCCGGCCCTCGCCTCCGGCCGGCCAGGAGGCGAAGAAGATGATGGAAAAAAAAAGAATTAAAAAATTCGAAAAAATATTTAAAAATTCGAAAAAATTAAAAAATTCCACGTCGGCGTTCGCTGGATGACTGTCGTCCATGTCAGCACCGGCCAGCCAATTTTGGCCGGATGGACTGAATTAGCACAATTGTAAAAGGTTTAGGACTAAATTGGCTAAAAAAAGTTTAGGACTGAATTGGCACAATTGCAATAGGTTTAGGACTTTTTGGTAATTCTCCCCACATATGGCGCAAGAATCCTTGTGGAATAATAAAATTCCATAATTTAAAGCAATTAAAGGTGCATCATTGTAACAATCTCGGGTTTCTGTTTTTCCCATCTATGGTTCAATCTCTTGTACAATTGAGAGAACTAGAGGTATGGGATTGCAAGAAGATGGAGGCGATCGTTATGGAGGAAGAAGGGTTGGGAGTAGAAACATTAGAAACTCTGGCATTCGCGATGTTAACCAAATTACTCATTGGCTATTTGGAAAGTTTTACGTGCTTTTCTACATGCTTCTCTTGTAGAAAGTGTAAGATTGAATTTTCGATTTCATTACTAAAGATCTTCTTAGATTAATTCATTCCTACAATGCAAAAGATAATATTCTTTCCATCAAATGAAAAATTGATGATAGGTTCACGAGAAGCTTGGAATGAGGACTACATCAAATTGCACTTTACTACTATTTTCAAGCAAGGGGTATGTGACTATTCTATGTCAAAATCTTTAATATAACATAAATCCGATGGGTTAAAATGCTTGGCATCAATTTTATGTGTTATAGCACTTTAGAAGTTTACATGTGGATTTCAAGTTGCCACATGGCACTACAAATGATTGGCAAGTTTAAATCCATGCCAATAAGAGTCGGATCTTAGACTTGACCAGGTCTTTAAAAGGCTCAACAGAAAAGAAACAGGCAGGAGATTTGCCTTGGGGTGAGAGACTTCTTAATGTCACCTCCCTTATTTCCTCCTAGGTGGGGAAGAAAAAGTTCCACCTAGGAATGAAGGGGGTCTTTGATGATAAAGGTAGAAATCATGTCTATGCCCTAATACAGGCTACCACTAGATATGATTGTATAGTAACCTTTTACACATTGGGTGAGGAGGTGGTTCCTGCAAAAGAACATGCTAGGTGACCTGTACTTTGCACAATGTCTTATAATCGACTCGTCAACCTAGCACCCCTTGGTTCTATTACATTAAATTATTAAGAAATTATAAAAGAAGATAAGTATATATAAATAATGGTTAATACTACGAAAAACCTAAAACTGGTCTACCCATGATAATTTTACCTCAAATTAAATTTTTGACCTTAGTACGCCTATGATAAATTTACTCTTTATTAGTTTCCGTTAAATTTTATTGTCAAATTGCTGAGTTGGATGGTAGGTGGCAATTGATGGGTGTTCCAATTTGGATTTTATCCTGTGTTCATCACGATGTACCTGTTTGTAATTTTCTGTGGTATTGATCATATTCAGGGAAACTAACGGAAGGTAAATTTGTTACATATGTACTAGTTAGGAGTTAAAATTAATTTAGGATAAATTTGTCATAAATGTACTAATTTGGAGTTTTTTGTAGTTAAAAAATTAGTTTGGGATAAATTCGTCACTAGTGTACCAGTTTGAAATTTTTCTTGGTATTAACCCTATATATATTATACTAGCCATCTAAATAATTAAAATTAACAAATAATTAATTTTACTGGAGACAAAGCATAATCGCCAAAGCCCACTTTGGTTAAAATTGATTGGGTTCCACAGAATCACTACACCATAAAATCTGGATAGGCCAAAGTAGAGTTGCTATTCAAATTGTGATTTTATAATGAAATGAAGAATTTAAAGTAGAGTCACTATACATACAAAAGTTGGATAATTAATCTTCAATGAACTCAAATGTTAACTCTCGGATTATGGGTTAAAGTCACTACTGGTAACTATACACTAAAATATTTTGTAACATAGTCATTGAACTTTAATTTAATCACCTAGAGCAATAAATTTTCATTTCTTTATAATTTATTCACTTTGACAAAATCCAAAATTTCGGGCAAGCTATCGATGTGGCAAAGATGTGGCCAATTTTGTAAACGTGCTACCGTTTCCACGTCATCAACAAATCAACACCTCACCGAACAATCTATATAAATATATTATTACGGAGTACTCTTCATTAATATCCTTAATGAGTATCACTTAGACTTTTAATTTGCAAGATGAGTGTTCTCCTTGCAATTGGACCTCTTCTTATACTTTCCACTTACCTTTCTTCCAGCGTGAATTCCTCATTCTCTTAGGTGGTTGCCTTAGTCGATGCCATTGGTTTTAATGTGTTTTAGTATTGCAAATTAGTAATGTCACTCTTCCTATTATATATATCTTTTGTTGAATTTTGTAATTTTCTCTAAGTATTACGATAATGTTTTATTATTATTATTATTATTATATATATATATATATATATATATATATATAAGATCTATGTCTCACCAATTAGCTAATTAGACTCGAGCGCCTCCTTGGGCGAATGGCAATTAGGAATTTTTTAAAAGTTATCAAATCCCTATATTTTAAAGAATACGAGTGAAGAATTTAGCCTTCTTTTTTATTTTCAAAAAGAGGGAGATTCATATGAATTGAGATACAATATATTTAATTATTGTATTAAAATTTATACTTTGATTTTACAATAATGAAAATTTCCATGCCTGTACGACATGTGAGAATGCTGCCAGTTTTCTAGTAATTAAAGAAAGAGGAATCGTACAAAGGAGTCTCGCAGCTTCGGCCAAGTGGGTGGACATATAGGTTACCAAGACTTGAGAGAAGTATTTTGAGCATTCTAAAGCTTCTATGAGAGTGTCTTTCTTCCAAACATAACTAAATATAAGTACTTAGGACTTGAGTCAGTCCTTAAAAGGGTCAAAGGATAAGAAACAGGTGGGAGATTTGTCTTGGGGTGAGAGACTCTGCAATGTCACCTTCCATATTTCCATTCACCTAGAAAGAATAATAAAAGGGTGGAGTGAGGTGGGGTGGGGAGGGGGCGGGGGTGTGGCGTGTGGGTGCTTGTACATTAAAATAAGGTGTTATCCATGCTGGATGCTTCCCAGACTACCACTTCCTAGACTACCATTGGAAAACCACCCTCGTAAGTTTACTTCCTTCAAGGTGACCTGTGCTTCGCATAGTATCAATCAACTGACTTGTTCACCTTGTACCCCTGGGTGATTGACACTGAAGCTTCCATGAGCGCATCATAACTAAATATAAGTACTTTCTTAAAGTTACTCAATCTAGAGGTAACTAAATATCAATACTTTCGATAAATAAATAAATAAAAATTGACTAGCGGGCAATTTATGTTCATTGGAGAACATTATATTTTTGTTAATATTGCTATAAAAGTTATGTATATTAAGTTCATATCAATTTATATCATTTTCGAATTTGTCATATGATCATTTAGGAACGTAATAATTCGTGTAAAAAATTGTCAGCTTTTTCAATTCTTATGATTTTCTATATAAAATTCTACTAGTTCTCATGGGTGTATACAATTGCTTTCGGGTTCTTTGAAACTCAATAAATGGATAAATTTCATGGTAAATGTAAATAGCATTAGTCAAGTGATGAAAAAAAGAACATGTTACCCTCTTGTTAATATGATAAAAATGTTTGCCACAGCATAAGGTAGATTATACAAATCTCCACTATCCGCTTTTAGAATCAATTCTTTTGGAATCATTTAGAAAAAGTAAGATATCATTAAAGATAGCTAAAAGGAAATTGTAAATAGTGGACAGTTTTATCAAAACATAGACCCCATAAAGAAGTAGACAATCCGGCGGCAAACATAATTGAATTAAGAGAACAAAGGGGAAAAAGGAAAACGAGAAACTCCAATCATAAATGCACGCTGGTGGAAGGGAAAGTAAAAAAAGAAAAAAGAAAGTAAGAAAAGCATGAGGACAGAAAATATCACATAAGTTTGACTTATACACATACACATATATAAATATATGAGGACAGAAAAAATCACATAAGTTTGACTTATATACATACACATATATAAATATATAAATATATGTTTCCTGTTTTCTTTGGGGTGGAGTTAGTAGGTAAGTTCTTGTTATTATTATTATCTTTGTTTTTTGTTTTTTTATATTAGAGTTGATAGGCGATCTTTAACATTAATTTTTTTCCTCAAGTATCCTTTATTAAATTGGAAAATAAAATTTTGTTATTTTTCTTTTTGTAAATTTCAAAACTAAAATAGAAAGTTTGATTTCACATTTGACCATTCAATAAAATTCTTCAATGATAGTAGATCCTTAAATATTGTCGTAGCCAAATTACCAGGAATTGGGATTGACGATTTGCTGTCTCAAATAAACTTGAAATGATGATCATTATTTGACACTCTCAAAGCTCGAGCCTCTTGTAAATTGTAATTCATCATTTACCTTAATTATATACGTAAAATATGTCTATGTAACATCTAACTGTAAATCAAAATACATCAATATACTTATTTTCATCAATTAAAAAATGGAATACCCTTAATTACCCTGATGATCAATGGAAAAAAGAATATTATAGAATTAGGGCAAGGCAATTTCCACAGCCTGTAAGACGAGGCACTTTCCCTTGAACACTGATCCCACCTTCTTTAGTTAAACTCAGAATTCTCTTTCTTTTTAAATTTCCATGAACATCCAAACTTTTTTCGAAGGTCGCATTTCTTCCATATTTCTCTCTTTCCTCTTGCAATTGAATCTAAAAAGAAAAAATCTATTTTCGTTGATTGGTTTTTTTTTTTTTGGTTTGATATATTCTTGCTGGGAAAGACACTTTGAAGAGTCTCGCTGCCAAATATTTTGCCCTTTGTTTTCCTAATTATCCATTGAAGTTCCTCATTCCATCCTTCTAAAGACCGCCAAATCTCATGTTGCGCAAGAATACTATGCCAAATGCTGCCTGTCCATTCGCACTGAAATAATAAATGCATTTTGTTTTCTATATTGGCCTTGCAAAAGTTACACTCAGTATCAACTGAGGTCATCCATTATGCTACGATCTTTACTATCGGTAATCTATCTCTACAAAAGAGCCATCCAATAAATTTGTGTTTGCTATGCTGCTACTCCAAATTAGATTGTACCACTCCACAACCGGACCCCTATATCTGAGTTCGTCATATATGTCATGATAACAGTACCCTGAACTAGAAAGCACTAAGGTTAGAGCATGTCATAATTTGAGAAGACTTTTCGCTGATTGATAAACCAGACGAGAGGGACAGTTAATGTGAAAGTCATACCAATAACCCAAAAAACGAGAGTAGCGTACAAGCGCAAGTGTTCAGAGTCATGGACATGCGGGAATCGCAATTTCTTACTTATTATTTCTTTGGAAATAATTTCCATAGATACATGTCTTATGACACGTGGACGGTTTCCAAAAGCTTTTCGATGTTCACAATAAAACTCAAACTTCTCAACAATTTCACATGTACAGCTTGGACATTGCAAGCACGTGCAGGAAAGCAATTCAAAAAAATTGAGAGGAAAGTAAGCAGTAAGGTTTAAGAAGCTGGAGATGAAGGGCCTTTGAGACGCTCACTCTACTTCATTTACACTTACTTGATCTTTTTTTTTTTTTTTTTTTACAATTCTAATTTTTTTTTTTTTCCGATCGAAGGGAAATCTTGGTTTCAGATTAATCTTATCCCCAAAGCCCCGATTCTATCTTAAAGGGGGACTCTTTGTGGTGCTGTTTTGTGGTGTTGGGAGGGAGGGGGGTGGGTGTGGGCTTTGCCCCGGTAAAGCTTTGCGTTGCATTTGGTTTTTTCTTATGGAAAGTATTGCTGCATGGGAATGTAAGGATGTTTTTCATGCCATGTTGGGGTTAGGTCTTTCTTCTTGATGTGGTGGTCCACGGAGGGGAAAGAGAGGTGCTAGATGGCTCAAAACATTTGTTTGAAACTTAAGTTAAACTGTTCATCGTTCACCACATTGAATTGACAGTGATGATAGAGCTTTATGTGAGTTCTAGATGATGATCCATCAAATTTGATCGATTTATGGACTTCGATATGTTAAAAGTGCCTCTCGTTTGAGGTAACGTTTTCGCTAGTATCATCGAGCCAATTGAGCTCTCAATAATGAGACCGAGCAATTCGTTGATAACCCAGAAACCATAATAACGATTTTCGATTTTGTCAGATGTTCATTAAGTTTTTGCAGTGCAACTATTTCAATAGACTCATATGACATTTTGAATGGACAGTGGAAAGATGTTTAAATGGAAAATGAAACAGATTAGTTTACAGGCGGAGCCACTTTGACTTAACTAAATGGGCCCTCCATAGGATTGATATGATGACTTTATTAGATATTTTTAATCTTCTTTAATCAGATATTTAGGACTATCTTCGACAATTGGACTTTCTTGTTTGTATAAACTACAATATTGAGTCATTGTAAGATGATATAAGTAAGATTTGTTCATTTTGACCCAAGCAATCCCGTTTTTCATTGTTCTGTTTTAGCCTCACTTTTAATTGCTTTATAGTGATATAGCATTGAATAAAAATAATTGATATTAACTTTAAACGGAAGTAATAATGTCCTTGACATATTTCACTTATATTTTAGAGATATTAAAGATTAAAACTTAATAAATTGTAATATCATTTGTAGTGCACACTTTTCATTTTAGCAAATTAGTAAGATTAATATAAACCTAACGCGCTAACAAAGACAGTATGGGGATTAATGCACTAATTTTGAAGCTAAACTTGATGAAACACGAAACTACTTTTAGTAAATTGAAAAAGGAAAGTTGCTAATATGGACAGATCAACCGTGATTATTTTATTGAAGTTGCATAGTTATCGTGGAGAAACTACACAACCAACCATGCCAAAATTAACGCCCACCAAGACTAAGGCTATCGTCCTTTTTTGTTTTCAAATATTTCATATTGCCTTATGAACTGTCCTTCGAAATTATGAGGAGAATAATATGTGTCAAAACATAAACAGAGAAGCTTTGTTCGTCTTATTGTTTTGTGTGGTCTGTCCAATCTTTGGTATGACCTTTGCAAGATAAGGACGCGTCCATCTCATAAGACGACCACAATCAATAGACCAAGATTGTTAGGACCATCGCTTCTTTCATATGTTTCCTTGCATCTCGTAATTTTTCTTACCACAATTAAGAAACTCATAATTTGATTTCAAGGGTAGAGTGAGCAGCTACTTCTGTACTTTACCTTTTGATGGATGATTTTTTTTTTTTTTGGTAAGGTTTCTAATGGATGATTTGTTGCCTCTTTAATCTCAATTTGTCCATCGTTTTCTTTCTAGTGCTGACACTCTTCCTCAAGCAAGCTCTTTTACATGTAATGGAACTTCATGAACTTTTAATTTAACAAAATCACTAATTTTGTGAGCAAACGTAGGTTGCATTTCCTAGCTTGGAGACATTAGAAATCCATGGCATGGATAATATCGAGACATTATGGGACAATCAACTTGCCGCAGAGTCTTTTCACAAACTAAAATCGCTTGAGGTGTGGAGATCCAATAAGCTAGTGAATGTTGTTCCTTCTTGCATTTTTGGATGGCTTAAGAACTTGGAAAGTTTGGACGTGCAATCATGTGGTTCACTTGAAGTTGTTTTCAAACTTCAGCCATTGAATCCTGTAGATGGACATCCCCTTGTCCATTTTCCTTTGAAGAAGCTGAATTTATTTGATTTACCAAATCTAAAGGTTGTATGGGATAAGGAACTCTATAGTCAAGTCAAATTCTAGTGTCTCCAATATGTTACTCTTTATAGATGCAAGAGTCTCATCTCTCTATTTCCAGCCTCAATAGCAATGCATCTAACCCAACTTGAGGAGTTGAAGATCTATACATGTGGCATTGTGGAACTCATTGAGAAGGAAGGACTAGTTCCAAGGGATGTGTTCCCAAGGTTAACATCTCTCAAGCTTGAGGATCTAACAAAATTAAAGTGCATCTACACCAAAATACGTGCTTTACATTAGCCGACATTGAAGACCTTGGAGGTGCATGGTTGTAACAAAGTGGAGATACTTGATTCGCAACCCAAGAATGATATATCAATTCAAAAACAACCTCTGTTCTTGATAGAAAAGGTACGGACTAAGTTTTTATTTATTTATTTATTGGTTGCTTCGAGGGTGAATATTGGAATTGATGATTAAGATCATAACCAAGCATCCCATACAAGTTGCCATATATATGAAGATGTAAACTGTATGACTCTCCTTGAATCCATAGAACTTGTACAACATGGAAATATCGTGTGTTCTTTTCAAATATTAGATGAACATTTTTGTCAATGTCTAATGTAATGCATAACATTTAATTACGAATAAAGGTTTAATTTAATTCCGATGATTCATCTCTTTCTTAAGTATCATGAAGATTTAAAATGCTTGACATGTGGTGTGATATTACCGAGATCCAAGTATGTTATCTAATTTGGACTACATAAAGATGACCAATTTTATGCTAAAAACATAAAGATATTTTGTTTTTGTTGGCATTAATCTCTGAAATTTGTGCAATTGTGATTATAATTGATGGAGAAGTTATTTTCGCAAAGTATGTATTTATAGAAACGGGAATGTAGGGATTTACTTGAATTCAAGTATGGGTACAAGTCAAATATAAAAGATTGGTGATGATGTGTATTGCCCTTCTGTTGAATCACACGAGACTCAACATCTTAAAATGCAATTAGTGCACACGATATGCAGATTTATACCATGATACATGAATACTCTTTGAACTAATCTGGTTTTAGATTCTGATTTGACTAATTTCTCAGGGTGTATTCCCAAATCTACAAGAGTTGAAATTTGATTTATCCGAATGGATGGAGATATTTCATGGGCACTTTCATGATGGAGAATTCTTTTGTAAGCTTAGAGTTCTCGAGATTCATCATTTCTCAAAGAAACATGCAATGTCCACATGTCATTTTGTTCAAAGTTTAACCAACTTAGAAAAGCTGGTGTGATGCAAATCTTATCTAGAAGAGTTGAGCATCATTATGGGAGCCATAGAAGGCCCAATTCATGAGCAAAAAGTGATATTATCCTTTTCAAGATTTTTTCAGAACCTCAAAACTCTAGATATGGCATATTGTGATGAGTTATCCAATATGTTTACACTGACAATAGCTGGAAAATTGGTGGCACTCATAAAATTGAGGATAAGTAACTGTAAAATGTTGATAGAAATCACTTGTGATGAGGGAGGTGAGGAGGGGCTTGTGGTGGCTTTCAATCAATTGAAGTATATGGAGCTTGATAGGTTGATAGGGTTGAGATGTTTTAGTTCAATTAAATACACTTTGAAGAAGTTCCCTCTCTTGGAAGATGTCATTGTGCGTGGATGTCCCAATATGAAGTTCTTCTCTAAGGGATCAATAGAGGCGCCAAAGCTAGAAAGAGTACAAATATCAACAGAAATTTGGTTTTGGAAGGAAAACCTCAACATGACCATCCAAAATATGTTTAAAGAAACGGTATGCATCGACTACCAAATTTTGCACAATTGGAAGGTCTTCATCGCCAGTAGAGTAATTTATTTTTACTAACTAGAAGTTTACATTTAACGATGCTTTTTTTAACAGGCTATGGTTGCTGGAGTAAAGTTTTTGCGGCTGTCTAAGTTCCCCGAGCTAATAAAAAAATGGGACATCGAACTTAATCCCATCAAGTCATCTCGGCAATTAAAATCATTGATGGTGGATAAATGTCCATCATTTATTAGTGCTACTCCATCCAAATTGATTCTTCTTTTACACAATTTAAGAAGATTGTAGGTGTGCAATTGCGAGTTGCTAGAAGAAATATCCGATCTTGAAGGGCTGGAGGCTATGGAAAGCACCCAGGTGTTGCCTACGTTTGTATTTTTCTTAATAATGCATTAGACGGGGTAACTCTCCGCCAATGATTGTATGTGTGTGTATCTATATAATTTAATGGGTGATCTTTCCTCATCATTAAATGTTTATTAAAACTAAAAGCATATAGAATTTATCAAAAGTTTGAAGGTACTAGGTTGGAAAACAAAAGAAAAAGCCTCCTCGTTGATTAAATTGGGTTCAATTTGACACTAATAATAAATTCAGGGTTTTTTGGACAATTTCCCATATAATGTATTTCTCTATAATGCATTAATGTTTATGTGCTATTTTTTTTTTATTGTTTCTCAAAAATCCTTTTTTTTTTGTCTTGATTCTCATTTTCTTGTCTTAATAATTATGATCACATCCTATCTTTAAAAAAAAAAAGCTTCAATCTAGTATGTAAGCTTATCGAACTACAATGAGCTAATGTCATTTCTTTTCTTAATTTTCATATTATACCTTAAAAGTTAGATGCTAAAAAATGATTGAACACGCATCGAGTTGATCAATGAACTAGGTATAAAATAGGTTAAGATAAGTTCCTAATTTTTTTTACCTAGTAATTGGTCCCCATGTGAACTGACTTGAAACCAATAGGGTTGGTATTTAGGCTGAACTGGCCATTTGCTCACCTCAGGATTTGATCAGAAAAATAAAAAGTAGAAAGTAGTTCTTCACCCTTCTATGAGGTGATCATATCGTGATTTTTTTTTTTTCCTTTTTGAATAGAACCTCGGTTCTAGTTTATTGCCTTGTAGGACTTCAATGTTCGTCTCTTCTGAGCTTTCAATTTTTCAAGAAATTTTTTCGCAGAAGGAGTAAACCCAACATTCCACTTAAAAGGCCAACTAAAAGCAAACCTTTACAGGATTAAAAGTATATATATTTTTGGTTGAACAAGATTAAAAGTATAAAAACGTAGGTTTGTCTGATCAAAATGAGGCCACACATCTATGAGATGATTTTAGTTGGGCCATTAAAAACCATGCCAGCCCCTCATCAACTAAGGTCCTAATGGCCAGAAAAACCATGAAAGTTCTTCGCAGGAACTTGGGTATACATCAGCTTGAAAGTCTAGTATGTGCGCTCCACGCGTGTACATATATGTATATGTACATGTATTTTTGGTAAATTTTCTTTTGACTTATATCTATTGTTTTCTTGGACCACCCACGAAGCAATCTGTCTGCTATTCAATTAATGCCATAAAATTGACCAAGGCTTGCACTTGCAAAGTTGAAAGTCTTTGCACGAGACATTGTACTGTTGGGGATTTGGTAAGAAGGATGGATATAATGTAGGGTCAAAGTACGACTGCTGAAAAAGCTTGTCGATTTTAAAAATAAACATCATTTTTCAAAAAACCATCGTCACGAACTAACTCATAATGAAGTTGGTAATAGATAAGCAATTAAGATGTAATTTTTCAACATTGAAGATATGTCATGATTGATCGAGTCGATAATTATTGGGATATGAGCACGATTATTGATCGGGACCATATAATTCACGCTTAGCGTGATCTTTTGCTTGTGAATTAAAAATAAAATGATATTGAAGAATTTGCGGTATTGCATGTGGATTAGATCTTTCGATAATTGACCTTTGTTTGCTTTGCTTTGTTGTTTTGGTACGCCGTAGAAGATCACATGGCTTGTTGCTTCGTGCAAGCAATGCAGCGCATATATAAAGGCTTCAATATTTTTTTGGCCAGATATAGAGGCTTAGGATCCACTTACTTTTATGATTTTTCGTCAATTTTTTTGTGCTAACGTTTTCACGTACCATCTCATGTAAAAAAATAAATCTTCCTATGGATTTTGCCCCCAGTTTTCAAGGCTTCTTAACTTTTACGCTTTCTTGTGCGTGTTTTTTTATCAACAAATCTTTAAAACGGAGGTTCGTAGCAACACTTTCAAACACAATATAAAATCTATTCAAGTGCATTGTTCTTGATTATATGATATGACTGCCATGGACAATTTTTTAAATAAACTCTAAAGTAGTAACAACTCTAGTAATTTTATTTTTATTTTATTTTTTGCTAAGTGATTGATCCATGGGTAGGTTCGATCCTATTCCCGATCATAGGACAGTTCGATTTGTACTCGGTCTCAAAAACTGGGAACTGGTCATTTCGATCCGGTTCCCGATTCCTAGGTGGGACTAGATTGATCAGGAACCGATCACCCCAACTCACAACAGCCATTGCCAAGGTCAGCGACTAGCATAGGAAATAAGGAAAAAAGAAAAAGAAAGTGGGGACAAAAGAGAGAAAAAGGAAAAAAAAAATTAAAAAAATTGTCCATGGCAGTCATATCATATAAGATGACCAGCACTGAAAGTAATGTCAGCAATTTATGGTCAAAAAATCCTTAAACATGAATGATCCTATGTGTAATTTAATATATATTCCCTTTATTTAAGACAATTTAATTCGTACATTGTCGAGTAAACTAAACAATCACTTCTTAGCATTCAGATCATATGATCCCCGCCAGTTCTCAACCGGAATGACAATGGAGCGCAATAGTTGTTTGATCCCTATGACCATTTAAGGTCATTATCTCAGTCAAAGTTTCCAAATATTTTATATACAAATAACTAATTATGTAGCTACAGAAAAATTGAAGTATGATTAATGTGTCATTAGGAATTAATGGGTGGTTTTGTATAATGGTGAATAAACATAGTTACAGTACATTATGAACTGAAATGGATCATCATCGCCATGCTGAGAAACTTACTTATTATAATCTTCTTTGGGATTGTAGGGCTGTTTAGGGCCATTAATGGCTATGGAATCCAAATCCGGCATAATCAACTAGGGTATGTAGCAGAAAATAGAAAGGAATAAGCTAATATTAAGGGTGAATTAGTGGCATTAATATATTTATTAACCCAAGGCTAAACTGATTATTTAAAGGCTCTATGTGATGTACATCGACATGTGTTTTGATTAAGGGTGAATTAGTGGCATTAATATATTTAATCAATGGGCCTCTACGAAAAGGCAACATTCCTAATTCATAATCTAGCATAGAAAATTATGAATTTACAGATTCATTTATATAATTTGGTTGCTATTCTGGGGGAGGGAGAGAGAGAATCCATGTTGGGTGAATTTTATTTTTATTTTTCCCAGCTATGCACTATCAAAAAATGATATGGTTAGTTGCAAGAAGGGAGATGGGCACGTGAAAAAAGGCATTATAAAAGAAAATGGATAGGTGAGGTTTAGTCACACAATTAATTTTACCTATTTTTTAGTTTCTTTCACACTATTTGTTCAATTTGACAAGAGAAAACCAGAAAACAAGGCGATGGATATCGATGTCAACCCAGTTCCTGCAAAATCAGCTTCTAATCATTGTTTCTTTTTGTGTTTTATTATTTTTTTTATGGGAGAAATGCTGAAAATAGGAGGACGGAGGGTGTTAATAGTCAATTTATTTATTGATTTGCGAATTCTTCATTAAAACATTCATTTTTTTTTTTTTTTGGGATTTTAGTAATACCACATAACTTTTGAATATCCATTCAATCCTAAATCCAAATATAATTAAATTATTTCACAAAAAAATTCAATGATATCGAAAGTATTTTCCGGTAAAATATTTTCCAGAATACGATTAGTTTTCCTTTATTATGTGACATATAATCGAAAGTGTTTTTGATATTTGGATTTTATTGAAAAATAATTTCGATCTGATGACTTTATTTTAGAAAAAAAATTAAATTTTTTATTTTTTATTTGAAAAATTGAAAATTTTAATTATTTTCTTTTTGTTTTCTTCCGAGCCATTCGATGTTTGAAGATCGAGAGGGCATTCCTTCCTGTTTCGCAGCATGTGTGGGGTTTTGCTTATTGCGCACGTGTCCATCTTTTCACGCGTGCGAGCGTGTGTCTCAAGCCTTATCATTAGGGCTCCGAAAATTTTAATTTTAATTTAATTGAAATTTCGTATAATCACCTAGGCCTTCGATTTCGGAGATTGCTTCAATCGGACAGCCCACAGTTGAAGAATACCACCTGATCAATCTAGTCCCACCTAGGAATCGGGAACCGGATTGAAATGACCAGTTCCCAGTTTTGAGACCAAGGTATAGATCGAACTGTCCTAGGATCGGGAATAGGATCAAACCTACCCATGGATCAATCACTTAGCAAAAAATAAAATAAAAATAAAATTACTAGAGTTGTTACTATTTTAGAGTTTATTGTTATTTTTAATAAATTAAAAATAAATTTTTAAACAAAAAAGAGGTGGTTTGGTTTCTTTCCAACCGAACTGGACAAAAATCACTGGTTCTATTTTTATGGAATTGAGAACCGACCGATGCCTTTGGGAATTTGACCAAATCCAGTCCGAGCGATTCTCGATTTGGGTAGTTTGATATGTTCATCACTAGGTGCGAGGTTGTGACATCCTCGACGGATATATTTAGAGATACACATGTTTAATGTTTGTATATTGTAAAGCAAACTTGAAAGCAAATTTTTATATGGACCATTTCTAAAAAATTCCAAGAAAATCCATGTTTCTTATAGGATGAAAATAGTTGCGATTCTTGATAATAATAAAAGTGCATGCAAAGTATTTATGCTAGACCTATGTGGGAGGATATACGAAGGAAAGAAGATCTCAGGACGTGAAATCAAGACGAGTGCATGGGCGAGCACAAAGATGAGAATAAAAAACAAAGGCAGAATCGTCCACCAAAAGTCGCATGACAATGGCATAGTCAAAATCGGCACGTGACGAGGAGCCATTGAACAACATCTTATCTCCACATGATGTATTGTATGCTCTAGAGATTCGTCGGAATTTAGTGTATGTTTTAGTGTTGGTTAAGCTTGGTTTTAATATGAACTTTCATAATAGTGGTGTGGATTTGTATTTGGATACAAATTACTATAGTTGTGGTTATTTTCTAGATGGTTTCATTGTATTAAATATTAACTATAGTAATGCCAATGTTTGTTATTCCCTTTTCACATCTCCTAATTTATATGATAATGATATGAATCTGTGGCATGCTAGACTTGGTCATATTTGGCAACAATGTATGAATAGACTAACCAAAGAGGGCTTGTTGGGCAACATTAAAAAAGTTGATTAGCCCATATTTGAACATTGCCTAATGAGGAAAACGATAGGGAAACCATTTGGAAAAGGTAAAAGAGCTTAATTTCATTTGCATTTAATTCATTCCAATGTATGTGGTCCGATGAATGTGATAGGAAGGCATGGAGCTATTTATTTTATCACATCTATTTGATTTCTCATAAATATGAAGCATTGAGTTGTTTTAAAAAGTTTATGAACTTGGTAGAAAATCAATTAGACAAGAAATAAAAGTATTGAGATCCGATCGAGGTCGAGAATACTTATCTGATGAGTTCAGAAATTTATGTGATGAAAAAGAAATAGAAAGACGGTTGTCTATTCCATATACTCCTCAACAAAATGGTGTTATAGAGAGAATGAACAAAACCCTACTGGAAATGGTTAAGTCCATAATGGCACATGCTAACTTACTTATCACTTTTTGGAGTGATATGTTATTAACTAATGCCTATATACTTAACCAGGTGCTTTCCAAATTAGTTACTTCCACTCCATATGAGTTATGGACAGGTAGAAAGCCAGACTTAAGTTTTATTAAATCATGGGATTGTGAGCCATCTCACAAGTTTGGGAAATTGGGTCACAGAGGAAATAAGAGTATTTTCATAAGATACTCTGAACACTTGAAAGAGTATGTGTTCATAGGTGAGCAAGAAAGTGAAAGTATAAGTAAATTCAAATCACGGGATGTCACATTCTTAGAGAATGAATTTCCTAAGAATGGCGAAATAGATGAGGATTACTCCTTATTTGAAACCTTAGATATAGATAATGAATTTAGTGGAGTTCGTCTAAGTAAGAGTAACATGAAAAGTGATTAATTTAATTCAACTCACTCTCAATTACAACCACATGATGAGACGATATCGTCATTATCTAATCCGAGTGGGAGCATAATGGGGGATGATGTACTAAGTGTACAATCTCTCATACGGCAAAAAAGTCACAAAAGTATTCCTCATCGACACTTTGACATTGAAGGGGAAACTTTTATGGTTGCTCCACAAGATGAAGATGAGCCAAGAAATGTACATGAGACTCTAAATTGCCCTAATAAGGAAAAATGGATTCATGCAATGGAAGAGGAGATGGAGTCAATGAAGTCAAACCATGTTTGGAAACTAGTTGATCTTCCAAAAAGACGCAAAGCCATTGGGAACAAGTGGGTTCTCAAAATAAAGCGTAAAGCTAATGGCTCAATAGAAAGACATAAAGCTCGTATTGTGGTGAAGGGGTATAATCAACGAGAAGGAATTGATCATAAGGAAACATTTTCTCCTTAGTGAGATTTACCTTGATTCGCATTATTCTGGCTACAGTAACTAGTATGGATCTTAAGTTACATCAAATGGATGTAAAGACTGCTTTCCTCAATGGAGAATTAGATGAAGAAATATATATGGAACAACCTGCTGGTTTCATTATAAAAGGCCAAGAAAGAAAGGTATGTCGACTTTTGAGATTGATATATGGCCTTAAGCAGTCGTCGAGACAATGGTATATACGTTTCATAATGCCATAATGGCATATGATTTTACAATGATTGATGAAGATCATTATGTATATATCAAAAGATCCAAAGATCAAGTTGTGATCATATCATTATATATTGATGATATACTAATTGCCGGAAGCAATATGGAGTTTCTTAATACTGTCAAGAGTTGGTTATCTTCCAACTTTTAGATAAAAGATATGAGTGAGGCTGCATATATTCTTGGAGTTAAGATTTCAAGAGATTGTTCAAATAGGTCATTATCTCTTTCGCAAGAAACATACATAAATAATGTTCTTGAATGATTTCGTATACAAGATTGTAAACCCGTAGATACTCCTATTGCAAAAGGTAAAGGATTAAACCATAAAATGTGTCCAAGGACTCCATAAGAAAAGGAACAAATGAAACATGTTCCTTATGCTAGTACTGTGGGATGCTTAATGTACGCTATAATGTGTACAAGACTTGACATATGTTTTGCAGTTGGAATGGTGAGTAGATACAAATCCAATCTAGGTCAAGCACATTGGAAGGCTGTTAAAAGAACTAAGGTATCTAAAGGAAACTGCTGATTACAAGCTGAATTACCAAGGAAATGATCTACGACTTGAAGGCTATTCAGATGCTGATTGGAGAGGAGATTTAGATTAAATTAAATCTGCCTCTAGATTTGCTTTCTTATTGAATAATAGCATCATATCTTAGATCAATAAGAAGCAAACATGTATAGCCTTGTCCACGATGGAAGCTAAGTTCGTGGCATTATCGGCAGCAATACAAGAAAGTGTTTGGCTTAAGAGATTTTTGGATCATTTAGGTGTTATTGAGTATGCTGCAAATCCATTATTAGTTAACTGTGATAGCCAAGCAGCTATAGCGTACACCATAGATCCAAAATATCATGACAAGACCAAACATATAGATACCAAGTATAATTTTGTTAAGGATATGGTTGCACAAAAAAATGTGAACTTACAATACAAATCTACGCATAGAATAGTAGCAGATCCTATGACAAAGCCAATACCTAGAGATGTGTTTTGTGGTCATGTAAAATCTCTAGGACTGCGTAGTGGCTGATGTACTAAATATTATAATTTCCCTGAAGGTCCAATTATGACCGGTAATAGATACCAAGACTTTGCAAGTGTACACATTTAATGAATTTGTGTTTTTCATTATTAATATCTATGAATCTTTGTTTGACATTTATGCATCTTAATGCTCAATGCATTATATAAAGTTGAGAAAGTATGTCGAACAGATAAAAGATTAACCTACTCACACAGGTAATCTCCTCTATTTATTATGTGATAAATAGAAATGATACAGTTTTTAAGCTTATTATCTAGGTGATAATTGAGAGCTCAAGCTTTAAATACATATGTCACATTAATTGAGTGTTAAAATGATGACATAATATTTACTATATCCAAAAGTAAAATAACCCACATATTTTACTTTATTTGTTTATGATGCCAAATGTGATTCTGATGAATTCTGTGAATAAGTAGATATGTGAACTCAAGTTAGACATTAGGTATGTTTGAACTATATCTGTACAGTATTGATGGTGTAGACATATGCTCCATGGGAAATGAGTTAATACCGTAATACGTATTTCATACTACGTATACATGAGACAACCAATAAGAGTGGCAAAAGTTTGATCTCAACTTTTATGCCATGTGAGACTCTTGAGGAAAAGAGTTCCTCAATTTAGTGCCCCCATGACTCTTACTTATTCTCAAAATTTCTATTCAGTGTTTGCTATCTTAGGATGTTACCAATGATCATGAATTGATTCAATCTAATGGGACATTTCTAGAAAAGCAAGCTGAATTGAAATTGGGAGTTTGAAGGAAAGAGGAATATCGAATTTGAAGAATCACATTCTAGCTTTGTATTCACCGGTCGACCAATTATGATTATTTTTGGGATAATCATAATTGTGAATACAATATATCATCGTTTAAAAATAGATTAAGAGGGAGATATAAATGTGATCGATCAATCTATGGTACTGCATACTAAATCTACTTAGAGTGTGATACCCATTATGAGCTGCTATATATTTTTAACATATGTATGACAACGAGCTCTTAAAGTATGCTGGTTGTACGGATTATTTATCGGTATGAATGTTGCAAAGAGGTAAAGAGGATCCCGTTCAGCCCACCATGTGCGAGTGGGAGATGATGGGTTTTTCTATGTGTAGATGGGCTTAAGTAGGCCCGTCCACCCATGATGGGCCTAAGAACCCGGCTCGCAAGTTAAGGGCCCATGTATGAAGGGTTGAGATATAAAATAGTACGTTGAGGGGTTGCGTCTTTTGGAAGAGGCGTTTTACATTGAGGGGTTACATCTTGTCGGAGAGACGTTTTAAGAGATAGAAAGAAAAAGAGAACGTAACTTTACGTAGGAACGTTTTCACTCTCCCCCTCCCAAAAAAGAACATATGTCTTTTCAAAGTTTTTCTCCCCCTAATAGCAACAGCACGCTCCTCGATAGAACGGGATCAGGATTCTTTCTCAAACTTTAACATTGGTGTTTAATCTGTGACAAATAAGGTACGCTTGATTCCGTAGTGTATCTTTGATCGGTGATACATGTGTTTTCTGGGCTTGTCTTCCACATTCGTTTTAGGGGTTCAATTGAGTATCGGACCCATTTTAGGGAATCTATTTTTCCCAACGGGCATAATGTCAATTCACCGAAAAGACAATTATGCCCTTTTGGAAAAAAAATTGACGATTCATCTCAATGCATGCCACCAGGCAACAATAGCTGCAGCACGAGACCGAGCAAGGTCATTGGGAAGAACTGCACCTCCACCATAAAAGAACCCTCCGAGATGGCCGAGAAGAGCAAAATGATGGTGATCGGAGGCACTAGATACATTGGAAAGTTCGTCATGAAGGTGAGTGCTAAGTCCGGTCACCCTACCTTCGCTCTCATGAGGGAGTCCGCTCTCTCCGACCCCACCAAGGCTTGCATCATCGAAGATTTCAAGAGCTCAAACATCAATATATTCCAGGTGAGTAGTTATTCACATGCGGTTGTGTTCGTTCGCCGTTTTGAGAAATGCTTTTATCAGTAGGATTGGAGTTGATTTTTATATCTATCTCTCACTTGATCGAGTTGATGGAGTCATGTTACAATATGGCGTTGTTCTTTCTCTTCTCTGATATTTTGTCTTTGCACATGGTTGAAATCAGAAATCACGTTCCTCTCCTCTTTCAAATGCATAACGAAATTTCAGCTTTGCATGATGTGAACGTGCACATTTTCAGACAAAATCTTGTGGAAACTTTGATATGCTTTAGCTATTTCTGAGACAGCTATAGCGACGTGGCTGCGCTTTGCTATGTAGACAAATCTTGTGGATGATTGCCGACTTTATTGATCGTTTGTCCATGCTCTTAGTTATTTGATTCTCAGGGAGACATATACAATCAAGAGAGTCTAATGTGATTAAGCAAGTAGATGTGGTAATCTCTGTTATGGGGTGAGCACAAGTGAAAGATTAAGACATGATTGTTGCTGCCATTAAAGCAGCTGGGAATATCAAGGTGGTGTTGTGCCTAGTAATTTCATTTCAAGTTCTTATTGTTGGTTTAGCATTTGACTAATGGGTGATAGCTTGATTCTTGTCTTACTGGTTTAGGTGCATCGCGATCTCTTTGTGAGCTTTGCTTTAATGAAATGGGATGGATGGACTTATCTATCTGTAGACTTCAACTTCTTTCTTTTTAAAATGGTCATAACCTTGTGTAGAAGTCATCAGTGAAATTCAAGAGTAACTATTTTGAATTCAACTATAGGAGAGTGTGGGAAACATGAACTAGTTAATCCTTGAAATGGTACTTAGTAGTTGTCGCTACTTTGGGTGGTTGACAATCAATGGCGAGTGGAACTCAGCATGCTCACATAAGGCATTCATCTTACCTAATATCTTGTTACTTGAGAAAGTGTCCAAGCAAGTAGAATCTCGGGCTATTCTATACTTGACAGAGTTATCTGGCTACTGCTCTATTTCTTCTATTTTTTCTTATAGCACTTGGGGTCGACTTTGCTTAATTGTTGAATTTGTTGATTCACCTATGATCACTTTTTACTATGTTATAGTAACTTATTGAAACAACTCGAATTCAGTCTCATATAAGTTTGTCTTCCTTTTTTCGTCGGAACTCATACATGTTTTTTTGGTTAAGGGGAATATGCTCTAAATTTTTTCTGCTTTCTAACAAAGATGTTTCTTCTGATTTCATTGTGTTTATTTTTAGAGATTCTTGCCTTCAGAGTTTCGAAATGATGTGGATCGCGTCTATTCTGTGGAGCCAGCAAAAGCTATTCTTGCCTTCAAGGGCAAGATCCGCCGCATTGTCGACGTCAAGGGAATCCCTCATACCTATGTGTGTTGTAATAGTTTTGCGGGCTACATCCTTCTAACATTGGCACAACTTGGGGCTACAACTCCACCTAGAGATAAAGTTTTTATCTCAGGAGATGAAATGTAAAAAATGCCCGAAAAGTCCAAGCATTTTTTGCTTGAAAAATCTTGACAGTTGGAAATCTGCTGGGAAACATGGCTTCCAAAAGCCTTTTCTCCGTACAACCCATCATTTTGAAGATCACAGCACCCTTAAGGTCCGACGGAACCTAAGAACGAAGATTTGATAAAGAAAAATCCCTTTTTCTACATAGAAAATTCTCTTTCCAGTCATTTTTTGCCTGAAAAACCCCGATAGTTGGAAATATGCTTTGGGAAACATGCCTTTCGCAAGCTTTGTTTCCGTACGACCAATCATTTTGGAGATCACAACACCCTTAATTTCCGACGAAACTAAAGAACAAATATTCGACAGAGAAAATTCCCTTTTTCTTCATAGAAAATTCCCTTTATTGCCATTTTTGTTTGAAAAACCCCGACAGCTTGAAATTTACTAAGAAACATGGCTTCCAAAAGCATTTTTTCCTTACGACCCAACGTTTTGGAGATCAAAGCACCCTTAAGGTCTGGCAAAGATAGAGAACGAAGATTCAATAGAGAAAATTCCCTCTTTCTCCAAGGAAAATTCCCTTTACAACCATTTTTTGCTTGAAAAACCCCGACAGCTGGAAATCTGCTAGGAAACATGGCTTCCAAAAGCTTTTTTTCCGTATGACCTATCATTTTGGAGATCATAGCACCCTTAAGGTCCAGCAAAACTAGAAAACAAACATTTGATAGAGAAAATTCCCTTTTTCTCTATAGAAAATTCCATTTCCAGCAATTTTTTTCCTGAAAAACCCCGACAATTGGAAATATGCTCGAAAACAAGGCTTCCAAAAGCTTTGTTTCCGTACGACCCATCATTTTGGAGATTAGTGCACCCTTAAAGATCTGGTGAAACTAGAAAACGAAGACTTGACGAAGAAAATCCACTTTTTCTCCTTCGACAGAGAAATTTCCTTTTTTCTTTATAGAAAATTCCTTTTCCAGCCTTTTTTTGCCTTAAAAACACCAACGGTTGGAAATCTTCTGGGAAACATTGTTAGGGAAATCCCTTATGATGTTTTGAAGATGACAAAATAAATCAAAGGCTACTAACATGTTTAATGGTTAAGTAATAGACCATGCAGATGATAGAACATGTAAAGTCTGAAGACTGCTAGAAGACTGAACGTAACACATGTCTTAAGTATATTCTAAAGATTTCTAGACTTCTGTGTCAAAGTCTGAAGACTGCCAGACTTTAGTGTCAAAGTCTGTTCTACATCAGAAGTCTGTCAATTGGTGTCAAAGTCTGTTCTACATCAGAAGTCTGCCAAGATTTATTTTAAACACATATTCACCCCCTCTAGGTGTTCATACTAGCACTCTCAATTGGTATCAGAGCCAAGTGCTCGGTTTATAAAAGTGTTTTTACTTTTGAGCTAAAGATTCTTTATGGCTAGTATGTTGGCACCAGGACTTATGGAAGGGCAAAGCAACACATGGCCACCATATTTTGATGGAAAGGAATACGACATGTGGAAGAACAAAATGAAAGCATTCCTAAGATCCAGAGATCCCTTGCAATGGGATGTTGTGGAAAGAGGAATCAACCCCATTGCTGCGTCCACATCAAATAAGAATGGCAAAGACAAAGAAACCAAACCCCCCGCTCCTATGTCTCAGATGGAGATGTCCAAAAGAGAAGCGCTTGATGCAAAAGCTATTTATTCTTTATATTACGCATTGTCTCCTATTGAATATAACAGAATCTCTTCATGTGAAACAGCAAAAGAAGTTTGGGATAAACTTCATGTTACATATGAAGGGACCGATCATGTAAAAGAGACAAAATTAAACTTCCTGCTCGGTAAATATGAATCATTCAAGATGAAGGAAGGAGAGTCAATTGGAGATATGTTCAGCCGTTTTACAGAAATTGTAAATGGTTTGGCGTATCAAGGTTAGCCTATTTCTTCTCCAATGAAGGTCAACAAACTCTTGCGAGATCTCTCAAAAGATTGGAACCATGTTAAGACCTCAATCTGGGAGACTCGGAGGATTATGCCACTCTCCATTGATGAATTGATCGACACTCTTCAATCCTATAAAGTGGAACAACTCAACGATGAAGATCCTGAAGGTAAGAAGTCCATCGCTTTAACATCTAATGTTGTTTTTGATGAAAGACTCAAAAAATGACATAGACGACGAAGAACTTGCTTTTATGGTCAAGAAATTCAAGAAACTGAGTAGAAAAGGAAGCAAATTTAGTGGAAGAAGAAAATACAAGCAGAATGGCCAGAAAAGAACAATGAAAGAAGATGATGAGCAAGTAAATTTATGCTTGATGGCACATTCAGAATCTAAGTCTGACTCAAACACAGATTCAGAATCAGAGTCTGACTTAGACACAGACTCAGAATCCGATGAGGAAATCGAGGTAAGCCATTCAAAAATTCCTCTCAAAGTTCAAAGTATATAAATGAGCTTTGCTTAAATCTCAAATCTTCTCTTAAAAGAATCTTCAAACTAAAAAAGGAGAATTCACGTCTTAGGAAACATTATCTTTCTCAAAAAGAAAATTTTGAAATTTTGCAAAAAGATTTTCTACAAACAAAAGAAAGTCGAGATTTACTTGTCAAAGAAAATGATTCTTTGAAGAAAGAATTTTCAAATATTTCGACAAAATTCTCAAATGGATCAAAAACATTAGAGCATATCCTTTCCATACAAGTTCCTTACTATAATAAGTCAGGACTTGGTTTCAATAAGGAAAGTGATTCTCTAATTGATTTTCCTAAAGTCAAGGAAAGACTTAGACAAAGACCTCCAAAGGCATTTTACAAAACTCATTTTCAATAAGTGTTTGTAAAACCTGTTGGTCGAAATGCCCTCAAATGTTCAAATTGTGGAGATTCAAAACACTTTAAAAAAGATTGTCCTAAAGACTAGAGACCTATTAAGAAAAATTGGGTAAAAATAGCATACTCTACTAACTCTCATGGACCCAAGAAAAATGGATACTAAAGAAAAGATGAGTTGTTTTTTTAGGATATGAAGAAGAAAGAAGAAAGAGGATTTGGTAAAGAATTTTTTATTCTCAATTTGATTTGGGCAATAATTCTCATATTCGATATATCCTTGGTTGATTGAGATTTTATAATGATCATATTTTGCTTTATGGAAGAAAGAATCGTATGATTTGTTTTTGTGATTTGTGAGTTGAGATTTGATTTAGTGCGTGTGATTATTTGAGATAATTCATATTATTTTGTCTAATTTTATACTCTAAGATTTAGTCATATTTTGCAAAATGAAAATCTGTTTTACTTGATGATGCAAGATATTTTTAGATACTCAAGGATTTTATTCTCTTTGATTTTATCGTATTATGACTAAGTGAGAATTTATTTTTCAAAATATCACTGTGCATAATATTCTTTCTTTGAATACTTTGTTACGATGAATTAAGAAAGGGTATTTGATTTTGGAGATTCTCTATTTTACTCTAACGTCAAGGAAGGATCCAAATTTATGGATAACAAAAAGGAAATGAGTTGATTGCAGGAAATTCAATAAGGCAAGAATGATCGCAAATCTATGCAGATTTTGGTGCAATAAGAAAAGAATCTCAGGCGAAGATTGGTAATGATTTTTTTTAATCAATGGTATATTTGAAACATATACCTGGGTAAGAGAAATTTTTTTTATCCTGCCTTGCAAATTTCTACGTGCATTTATCATAATTTTGGATGATTGTTTATTATATTGCGAATATCTTTTGTTATAAATATAAGGTATTGCAATTTTGGCACGTGACAGAAATATTTATTTTCCTTTTGCAAAATGCATATCTGAAATTTATGCTCAAGGAAATCGCTTTGATCTCAAAAGATATTACTACATATTCATGGATATTCTTGCTATATTCTTAGAAGATATATTATATCTAGCAAGGTTGATCCGCAAATCAAAGGAATATATTATGTGACATTTTTGCAAAGATGATTATCTATTATACAAGATTTTGCAGGTGACAATAGAATCTTCCATATGAATTTTGGAAAGCTTGATCTGAAAATTATGAATATTCCATACTATCTTTTGGAAGATCGAAAATTCCATTCCTTATGCAAAATTTTTGCTTATTGAGGAAATCCCTTATGCATCGTACAAAAGGTTGAATAGTTCTGAATTTTAATATTTGATAATTTTATATATGCTATTCAATTTATCTATTTGAAGAAAAGGGTACTCACGTGAATATTATTACAGCTTATTTGTGAAAAAAGTTTGTTAAGTTGATGCAGGTTCAATTCAAGAAAAGCTTAATTGAAGAAAATAAATTTTTGTCTCGAATTTCAAAATGCAAGTGATCGTTGCAGTTGTTGTTGCTACAAAGGAAATACTGGAAAAATATTATGTTCAACGTGCACAAGCAACAATTGTTTTTATTCGCAAATATTGCCATGATCATAGGGGGAGAAAGCAAATCCAAGAAAAAGAAAGAATCGTGATCATCTCAAAAAGGCAACAAATTGAGGGGGAGCATTGATCAATTATGGAAAAATCTTTTTGGATTGATCATGATCTTATTATGAATGGAAGGAAAGGTAAATGTGTCAAAATTTGTTCTAAAAAATCCGGTTAGCGCATCTTTTATTACCTTTTGTCATTAATAAATTTTGTATTGATATTATCATGACAAAAATGGTACGTGCATTTTATGATGCATCCATGATTTTTATTGGATATTTCCTTATATATGTATGATCGAAGTGAGCTATATTGCATATCTTTAATATTCGACTTGCTTTATAAAAGCTGATCTTTTTGGAAATTATATGTCATGCAAGATATATTTATCATTTTATATTCTCTACATGATACTATTTTCATTGTTATCGCTTTTTGATTATGACAAAAAGGGGGAGAGAATATGAATATGCATATGTGTTGATTGGTTGATATTAGTGAGCTGCGATTATTATTTTTCTATATATTGTTATGCTCAATCTATTTGTTATCTTCTGATATCCTTTGATTTAAATTAATATTTTTAAAAGCATGTTTACAAATCTGCATATTCAGAGATTGTTTTGTCATCATCAAAAAGTGGGAGATTGTTAGGGAAATCCCTTATGATGTTTTGAAGATGACAAAATAAATCAAATGCTACTAACATGTTTAATGGTTAAGTAATAGACCATGCAAATGATAGAACATGTAGAGGATATTGTCAAAGTCAGAAGACTGCCAGAAGACTAAACGTAACACATGTCCAAAGTATATTCTGAAGATTTCCAGACTTCTGTGTCAAAGTCTGAAGACTACCAGACTTTAGTGTCAAAGTCTGTTCTACATCAGAAGTCTGTCAACTCTGACAAATTCCAGATTGAACGTGAATGATGAACCAAAAGACAGACTCTATGCTGAAGCTGAACCAGAAGACAAACTATGTTGGAGCTGAACTTATTCAGACGGTGTTCAGACCTTAAAGCTAAATCTGTTCAAAAGCAGAATATGTTCAGACCCAGATTGTAAAGTCTATTGCACTCAAACTCAGATTGTAAAGTCTATTGCTCTCAGACTTTACATCCAGATTCGACAGAACGTAACTCAAGCCCAATCATATAACGGCTAGTGATTTGGTTTGGATTCCGCATCAAGATTGATTTGATTGACTCAATCTAATTGATTGACGATTGGATATTGAAGACAAGAACTTTCTATACGAAGAAGCTTTACTTATGGAAACCAAGATTCTGTTTGTATGGGCGATTGAAATCATTTTGGGATTCTACCTTTGTCACTCAACGGCTACCAAATCTTCTAGATACAGAGCTGTCCAATGGGTATATTGGAAGATGATTCTCTGGGATACTATCCAACGGCTAGTTTGGAAGTGGAGAAGTATTTAAAGAGATGAAGGACCGATGAGCAAGTAAGAGATAGAGCATAGAATTTATAATTCCAAAGTCTGAGTGACCTTCGATCATACACTTGTCTCTTGAGAGCTTAAACGTTTGTGATCGTGAGAGAAATACCAAAAGAGTGACTTAGTGAGATAGTGTGATCTACTACTAAGTGTTTGTACTCAAAGTTGTAATCTCTTGTTGATTGCATAGTGGAATCCAGGCAAGAAGACTGTTAGCGTGGGAGAGTGCACGTAGGCTTGGATTAAGCCAAACCACTATAATTTATGTGTTCTTATTCTCTTCCTAACTCCTTTGTTTGAAGTTTATTTTATCCCTAATAGCCAAGATTTATTTTAAACACATATTCACCCCCCTCTAGGTGTTCATACTAGCACTCTCAAACATGACTTCCAAAAGCTTTATTTCCATACCACCCATCATTTTCAACATCACAGCACCATGAAGGCCAGGCAAAACTAGAGAACGAAGATTCAAAAGAGAAAATTCCATTTTTCTTTATAGAAAATTCCCTTTCCATCCATTTTTTGCGTAAAAAACCCAGGCAGTTGGAAATCTGTTAGGAAACATGGCTTCCAAAAGCTTTATTTCCGTACGACCCACCATTTTGGAGATCACAACATCCTGAAGTCCTAATGAAACCAAAGACCGAAGATTCAACAGAGAAAATTCCCTTTTTCTCCATAGAAAATTCTCATTTTGGCCATTTTTTGCCAAATAAAAAACCCCCACAATTCAACATCTGCTGGGAAACATGGCTTCCAAGAGCTTTATTTCCGTACGAGCCATCATTTTAAATTTCACAACACCCTAGAGGCCAAACGAAACTAGAGACTGAAGGTTCGACCCAAAAAAATTCCCTTTTTCTCCTTAGAAATTTCCCTTTTCGACCAAATTTTGCTTGAAAAACCCCAACAATTGGAAATCTGCTGAGAAACGTGGCTTCCAAAAGCTTTATTTCTGTATGACCCATCATTTTGGAGATCACAGCACCCTAAGCCCCGGCGAAACCAAAGACCGAAGATTTGACAAAGAAAATTTCCTTTTTTCTCCATAAAAATTCCCTTTCTAGCCATTTTTTGCCTAAAAAACCCCGATAGTTGGAAATCTACTGGGAAACATGGCTTCTAAAAGCTTCATTTCCGTACGACCCATCATTTTGGAGGTCATAGCACATTGAAGGCCCGCGAAACCAAAGAACAAATATTCGACAAAGAAATTCCATTTTTCTCCATAGAAAATTCCCTTTCCGGCCTTTTTTTGCCTTAAAAACCTCAACAGTTGAAAATATGCTGGGAAACATGGATTCCAAAAGCTTTATTTCCGTACGACCCATCATTTTGAGATCACAACACCCTGAAGACCCGGCGAAACTAGAGATCAAAGATTCGACAGAGAAAATTTCTTTTTCTCCAGAGATCAAAGATTCTTTGACTTGAAAAATTTCTTTTTCTCCATAGAAAATTCCATTTCCATATGACCCATTTTTAGAGATCTTTCCTTGAAAAACACCTTTCTGTTTGTAAAACTTGTTCCCGGGAAACATGTTTGGTAAATTTGGATAATTTTTTTATTTCTTTTATTTTTCTATTTTTTCTTAAAAACTTTTTTTTTTTTCTTCTTTTGGCCGGTCGCATTTCCATATGACCCATCATTTTAGAGATCACGGCACCTAGAAAGCCGGGGCGAAACCTCGCCGGATCTGGCGAGATCCGGCGAGGCCGAGCTCGCCTGCCGGCGCGAGGCCGACCCTCGCCCAGCCGGCGAGCGGCCTCGCGGGGGCCGGCGAGCCTCGCCGTGGCCGGGCGAGGCCGCCGGCCCTCGTCGGCCGGTCGCTGCCGTGGCCGAGGCGGCCGACGACGGCCTCGGCCATGAAAGAAGAACAAGAAAATAAAAGAAAAAAGAAAAAAAGAGTGTTTCGATTTGTCCAAAAACCCGAGAGAATGAAGGTTCGACAGAGAAAATTCTCTTTTTCTCCATAAAAAATTCGCTTTTCGACCATTCTCTACATTAAAAACCCCAGCAGTTAGAAATCCGATGGGAAACATGCTTCCAGAAGCTTTATTTCAGTACGACCCATCATTTTGGAGATCACAGCACCTTGAAGGCCTGCCGAAACCAGAAAACGAAGATTCGACAGAGAAAATTCCCCTTTTCTCCATAGAAAATTCACTTTCCTACCATTTTTTTCGTGAAAAACCCCAACAGTTAGAAATCTCCTTGGAAACATGGCTTCCAAAAGCTTTATTTCTGTATGACCCATCATTTTGGAGATCACAACACCCTGAAGGTCAAGCAAAATCAGAGAACAAAGATTTGAAAGAGAAAATTCCCTTTTTCTTGATAGAAAATTCCATTTCCAACAATTTTTTGCCTGAAAAATCAATACAGTTGGAAATCTGCTAGGAAACATGGCTTCCAAAAGCTTTATTTCCATATGACCCATCATTATGGAGATCATAACACCCTGAAGGCATGGTGAAACCAGAGAAAGAAGATTCGAAAGAGAAAATTCCTTTTTACCATAGAAAATTCCCCTTCCAGTCATTTTTTACCTGAAAAATACCCACAATTGGAAATCTGCTGGGAAACACAGCTTCCAAAAGATTTATTTCCGTACAATCCATTATTTTGGATATCATAGCACCCTGAAGGCCAGGCAAAACCAGAGAATGAACATTCGACAAAGAAAATTCCCTTTTTCTCCTCAAAAAATTCCCTTTCCGACTAGTTTTTGCCTGAAAAACCTCGACAGTTGGAAATATGCTGGGAAAAGTGGCTTCCAAAAGCTTTATTTCAGTACGACCCATCATTTCGGAGATCACAGCACCCTAAAGGCCAGACAAAACCAAAGAACGAAGATTCGACAGAGAAAATTCCATTTTTCTCCATAGAAAATTCCCTTTCTAGCCTTTTTATGCATGAAAAACTCGGACAATTGGAAATCTACTGGGAAACATGGCTTCTAAAAACTTCATTTCCGAACCACCCATCATTTTGGAGATCACGGCACATTGAAGCCTCGAGGAAACCAGAGAATGAAGATTCAACAAAGAAAATTGTCTTTTTTCCATAGAAAATTCCCTTTCCAGCCTTTTACTAACTTAAAAACCCCGACAATTGGAAATCTGCTAGGAAACATCGACCCATCATTTTGAAGATCACAGCACCTTGAAGGCCAGGCGAAACTAAAGAATGAAGATTCGAAAGAGAAAATTCCCTTTTTCTTTATAGAAAATTCCATTTCCAACCATTTTTTGCCTAAAAAACCCAAACATTTGCAAATCTGTTAGGAAACATGGCTTCTAAAAGCATCATTTCCGTATGACCCATCATTTTGGAGATCATAGCACATTGAATGCCCTGCGAAACCAGAGAACAAAGATATGACTGAGAAAGTTCCATTTTTCTCCATGAAAAATTCACTTTTTGGCCATTTTTTGCCTGAAAAACACCGACAGTTGGAAATCTGCAAGGAAACACAGCTTCCAAAACTTTATTTACATACAATCCATCATTTTAGAGATCATAGCATCCTGAAGGCCAGGTGAAACCAGAGAATGAAGACTCAACAAAGAAAATTCCATTTTTCTCCTCAAAAAATTCCCTTTCCGACCAGTTTTTGCCTGAAAAACCCCCCACAATTGGAAATCTACTGCGAAACGTGGCTTCCAAAAGCTTTATTCCCATACGACCCATCATTTTGGAGATCACAACACCCTGAAGGCCAAACAAAACTAGAGAACAAGGATTGGATAGAGAAAATTCCCTTTTTCTCCATAGAAAATTCCCTTTCTAGCCTTTTTTTTTTTTGCATGAAAAAATCAGGACAGTTGGAAATCTACTAGGAAACATGGCTTCTAAAACCTTCATTTCCATACAACCCATCATTTTGGAGATCACAACACATTGAAGGCCCAACAAAACTAGAGAACAAAGATTCAACAGAGAAAATTGCTTTTTCTCCATAGAAAATTCCCTTTCCGGTTATTTTTTGCCTTAAAAACCCCAACAGTTGGAAATCTGCTAGGAACCATGGCTTCCAAAAGCTTTATTTCCGTACGACCCATCATTTTGGAGGGCACAGCACCTTGAAGGCTAGGCGAAACAAGAGAACAAAGATTCGAAAGAGAAAATTTCCTTTCCGGCCATTTTTTGCCTGAAAAAACCTAAACAGTTGGAAATTTGCAGAGAAACATGGCTTCCGAAAGCTTTATTTCCATACGACCAATCATTTTGGGGATCACAACACCTTGAAGCCCCGGCAAAACCAGAGATCAAAGATTCAACAGAGAAAATTCCATTTTTCTCCATAGAAAATTCTCTTTCTAGCCATTTTTTGCATAAAAAACCCCGAGATAGTTAGAAATCTTGTGGGAAACATGACTTACAGAAGCTTTATTTCTGTCCGACCCATCATTTTGGAGATCACAGCACCCTGAAGGCCTGGTGAAACCAGAGATCGAAGATTCAACAGAGAAAATCTCCCTTTTCTCCATAGAAAATTCACTTTCCAACCATTGTTTGCATCAAAAACCCCAACTGTTAGAAATCTGCTGGGAAACATGGCTTCCAAAAGCTTTATTTCTGTACTACCCATCATTTTGGAGATCACAAAGCACCACGAAGGCCGGGCGAAAGCGAGAGAACAAAGATTTGAAAGAGAAAATTCCCTTTTTATTAGTAGAAAATTCCGTTCCCGGCAATTTTTTACCTAAAAAATCCAGACAGCTGGACATCTGCTTGGAAACATCGCGTCCAAAAGGTTTATTTCCGTACGACCTATCATTTTGGAGATCATAGCACATACAAGTCCCGGCAAAACCAGAGAACAGAGATTCGACAGAGAAAAATCCCCTTTTCTCCATAGAAAATTCGACTTCCAGCCATTTTTTGCATGAAAAACCCTAACTGTTAGAAATTTGCTGATAAACATGGCTTCCAAATGCTTTATTTCCGTACGACCCATCATTTTGGAGATCACAGCACCATGAGGGCTAGGAGAAACTAGAGAATGAATATTCGCCAGAGAAAATTCCCTTTTTCTCCATAAAAACTTCACTTTTCGGCCTTTTTTTGCCTTAAAAATCCCGACAGCCAGAAATCTGCTGAAAAACATGGCTTCCGAAAGCTTTATTTCCGTACAACCCATCATTTTGGAGATCACAGCACCTTGAACCCCGGCGAAAATTCTCATTCTAGCTATTTTTTGCATAAAAAAACCCCGACAGTTGGAAATCTACTGGGAAACATGGCTGCCAAAAGCTTTTATTTCCATACGACCCATCATTTTAAAGTTCACAAAACCCTAAAGGCCAACCGAAACCAAAGAACAAAGATTTGACAAATAAATTTTTTTTTTCTAGTAAGGAAATTTCCTTTCCGGCCATTTTTTGCCTGAACAATACCGACAGTTGGAAATCTGCAAGGAAACATATCTTCCAAAAGCTTTCTTTTCGTATGACCCATCATTTTGGAGATCACAGCACCCTGAAGGCTAGGCAAAACCAGAGAACGAAGATTCGAAAGAGAAAATTCCCTTTTTCTCAATAGAAAATTCCCTTTCCAGCCATTCTCTACATTAAAAACCCCGAGAAACATATCTTCATAAAAAGTTGGAAATTTGCTGAGAAACATGGTTTCCAAACGCTTTATTTCCGTACGACCTATCACTTTGGAGATCACAAGACCTTGAAGGCCAGGCGTCACCAGAGAACGAAGATTCGAAAGAGAAAAATCCCCCGTTCTCCACAGAAGATTCGCTTTCCAGCCATTTTTTGCATGAAAAACCCCGACAATTAGAAATCTGCTGGCAAACATGGCTTCCAAAAGCTTTATTTTCATACAACCCATCATTTTGGAGATCACAGAACCCCGAAGGCCCAGCGAAACTAGAGACCAAAGATTCAACAGAGAAAATTTCTTTTTTTTCCACAAAAAATTCCATTTCCGGCCATTTTTTGCCTGAAAAACACCGACAATTGCAAATCTACTAGGAAACATCGCTACTAAAAGCTTCATTTCCGTACGACCCATCATTTTGCAAATCACAGCACCTTGAAAGCGTGGCAAAACCAGAGAACAAAGATTCGACAAAGAAAATTCCCTTTTTCCCCATAGAAAATTCCCTTTTTCCCCATAAAAAAATTCCCTTTATGGCTTTTTTTTTGCCTTAAAAACCCTAACAGTTTGAAACTTGTTGGGAAACATGGCTTCAAAATGCTTTATTTCCGTACCACCCATCATTTTCGAGATCACAGCACCCTGAATACCAAGCGAAACTAGAGAACGAAGATTCGAAAGAGAAAATTCTCTTTTTCTTTATAGAAAATTCCATTTCCAGCCATTTTTTAGCTGAAAAACTCAAACAGTTGGAAATCTGCTAGGAAACATGGCTTCCAAAAGATTTATTTCCGTGTGACCCATCATTTTGGAGATCACAGCACCTTGAAGGCTAGGCGACACCAAAGAACGAAGATTCGACAAAGAAAATACCCCTTTTCTTCATAGAAAATTCGTTTTCCACCCATTTTTTGCATGAAAAGCCCCGACAATTAGAAATCTGCTGTGAGACATGGCTTCCAAAAGCTTTATTTCCGTACGACCCATTATTTTGGAGATCACAACACCCTAAAGCCCCAGCAAAACCAGAGACCAAAGATTCGACAAAGAAAATTCCTTTTTTCTCTATAGAAACTTCTCATTCTGGTCATTTTTTGCTATAAAAAAAAAAAAAAACCCAAAAAAAAAAAAACCCAGCGGTTCGAAATCTCCGAGAAACATGGCTTCCAAGAGCTTTATTTCTGCACGACCATCATTTTAGATTTCACAACACCCTAAAGGCCAACCGAAACTAGAGACCAAAGATTCGACAAAGAAAATTCCCTTTTTCTCCTTAGAAATTTCCCTTTCCAACCAATTTTTGCCTAAAAAACCCCAACAGTTGGAAATCTACTCGGAAACGTGGCTTCCAAAAGCTTTATTTCCGTACGACCCATCATTTTTTAGATCACAACACCCTGAAGCCTCGGCAAAACCAGAGACCGAAGATTCAACAAAGAAAATTTCCTTTTTCTCCATAGAGAATTCCCTTTCTAGCCATTTTTTGCCTGAAAACCCCCGACAGTTGAAAATCTACTGGAAATCACGGCTTCTAAAAGCTTCACTTCACTACTGGGAAGCCCCGGTGAAACCAGAGAACACATATTTGAAATAGAAAATTCCTTTTTTCTTAATAGAAAATTCCATTTCCGAAAAAAATTTGCCTGAAAAATCCACACAATTGGAAATCTGCTATGAAACATGGCTTCCAAAAGCTTTATTTCCATATAACCCATCATTTTTTAGATCACAGCACCCTGAAGGCACAGCGAAATCAGAGAAAGAAGATTCGTAAGAGAAAATTCATTTTTTCACCATAGAAAATTCCTTTCCGGTCATTTTTTGCCCGAAATCTGCTGGGAAACATAGCTTCCAAAAGTTTTATTTTCTTACAATCCATCATTTTGGAGATCACAGCACCCTGAAGGTGAGGCGAAACTAGAGAATGAAGATTCGACAAAGAAAATTCCCTTTTTCTCCTCAGAAAATTCTCTTTCCGACCAACTTTTGCATGAAAATTCCCAACAGTTGTAAATCTGCTGGGAAACGTGGCTTCCAAAAGCTTTATTTCCGTACGACCCATCATTTCGGAGATCACAGCACCCTGAAGGCTAGGCAAAACTAGAGAAGGAAGATTCGATAGAGAAAATTCCCATTTTTCTTCATAGAAAATTCCCTTTTAGGCCTTTTTTTTGCCTAAAAAACTCGAACAGTTAGAAATCTACTAGGAAACATGGCTTCTAAAACCTTAATTTTCATACGACCCATCATTTTAGACATCACAGCACATTGCAGGCCTGACGAAACCAGAGAACGAAGATGCGATAGAGAAAATTGCCTTTTTCTCCATAGAAAATCCCCTTTTCCGGCCTTTTTTTGCCTTAAAAAGCTCGATAGTTGGAAATTTGTTGGGAAACATGGCTTCCAAAAGCTTTATTTCCATACGACCCATCATTTTGGAGATCACAGCACCCTGAAGCCCTAGCGAAACCATAGACCGAAGATTCGACAAAGAAAATTCCCTTTTTCTCCATAGAAAATTCTCATTCGACCATTTTTTGCAAAAAAAAAAAAAAAAAAAACCCAACAATTCGAAATATGCTGGGAAACATGGCTTCCAAGAGCTTTATTTCCATACGAGCCATCATTTTAGATTTCACAACACCTTGAAGGCCAACCGAAACCAGAGACCGAAGATTCGACAAAGAAAATTCCCTTTTTCTCCTTAGAAATTTTCCTTTCAAACTAGTTTTTGCCTGAAAAACCCCAATAGTTGGAGATCTGTTGGAAAGCATGGCTCCCAAAAGCTTTATTTCCGTACGACCCATCATTTTGGAGATCACAACACCCTGAAGTCCCGACGAAACCAAAGACCTAAGATTCGACAAAGAAAATTCCCTTTCTAGTCATTTTTAGCCTGAAAAACCCCGACAGTTGGAAATCTACTAGGAAACATGGCTTCTAAAAGCTTCACTTTCGTATGACTCATCATTTTGGAGATCACATCACCCTGAAGGCCAAGCGACACCTGAGAACAAAGATTCGACAGAGAAAATTCCCATTTTCTCCATAGAAAATTTGTTTTCCAACCATTTTTTGCATGAAAACCCCCAACAATTAGAAATCTTCTTGGAAACATGGCTTCCAAAAGCTTTATTTCCGTACGACCCATCACTTTGGAGATCACAGCACCCTAAAGCCCCGACGACACCAAAGACCAAAGATTTGACAAAGAAAATTCCCTTTTTCTCCATAGAAAATTCCCATTCTAGCCATTTTTTTGCCCAAAAAAAAAAACAAAACAAACCTTGGCAATTCGAAATCTGCTAGGAAACATGGATTCCAAGAGCTTTATTTCTGTACGAGCCACCATTTTAGATTTCACAACACCCTAAAGGCCAACCGAAACCAAAGCGGAAGATTCGACAAAGAAAATTCCCTTTTTCTCCTTAGAAATTTCCCTTTCCGACAAATTTTTGCCTGAAAAACCCCAACATGGCAGAGAAAAAGAAGATTTGACAGAGAAAATTCCCTTTTTCTCCATAGAAAATTCGATTTCCAGCAATTTTTTTCATGAAAAACCCTGACAGTTAGAAATCTGCTTGGAAACATGGCTTTCAAAAGCTTTATTTCCATGCAGCCCATCATTTTGGAGATCACAGCACCGTGAAGGTCAAGCGAAACTAGAGAACAAATATTCGAAAGAGAAAATTTCCTTTTTTCTTGATAGAAAATTCCATTTCCAGCAATTATTTGCCTAAAAATCCATACATTTGGAAATCTGCTGGAAAACATGGCTTCCAAAAGCTTTATTTCCATATGACCCATCATTTTGGAGATCACAGCACCTTGAAGGCACGGTGAAACTGGAGAAAGAAGATTTGAAAGAGAAAATTCCTTTTTTCACCATAGAAAATTCACTTTACGGCCATTTTTTGCTTGAAAAATACCAACAATTGGGAATCTGCTGGGAAACACAGCTTCCAAAAGCTTTATTTCCGTACAATCCATCATTTTGGAGATCACAGCACCTTGAAGGCAGCGCAAAACCAGAGAATGAAGATTCGACAAAGAAAATTCCCTATTTCTCCTCAGAAAATTCATTTTCCGACCAGTTTTTGCATGAAAAACCCCGATAGTTGGAAATCTACTAGGAAACGTGGCTTCCAAAAGCTTTATTTTCTTAGGACCCATCATTTCGAAGATCACATGACCCCAAAGGCCAGGCAAAACTAGAGAATGGAGATTTGAAAGAGAAAATTCCCTTTTTTCTTCATAGAAAATTCATTTTCAAGCCTTTTTTTGCTTGAAAAATGCGGACGGTTGGAAATCAACTGGGAAACATGGCTTCTAAAACCTTCATTTCCATACGACCCATCATTTTGGAGATCATAGCACATTGAAGGCCCGACGAAACCAGAGAACAAAGATTCGACAGAGAAAATTGCCTTGTTCTCCATAGAAAATTCCCTTTCCGGCCTTTTTTTGCCTTAAAAACCCCGGACAGTTGGAAATCTGCTGGTAAACATGACTTCCAAAAGCTTTTTTCCATATGACCGATCATTTTGGAGATCACAACACCTTGAAGACCAAGCGCAACCAGAGAACAAAGATTCAAAAGAGAAAATTCCCTTTTTCTTTATAGAAAATTCTCTTTCCGGCCATTTTTGCCTAAAAAACTCAAACAGTTGGAAATCTGCTAGGAAACATGGCTTCCGAATGCTTCATTTCCGTACAACCCATCATTTTGGAGATCACAGCACCTTGAAGCCCCAGCGAAACCAAAGACCAAATATTCGATAGAGAAAATTCTTTTTTCTCCATAGAAAATTCCCATTCTAGCCATTTTTTGCATAAAAAAAAAACCCCAATAGTTAGAAATTTGGTGGGAAACATGGCTTACAGAAGCTTCATTTCCATCCAACCCATCATTTTGGTGATCACAACACCTTGAAGGCCCGGAGAAACCAGAGAACGAAGATTTGATAGAGAAAATTCCCCTTTTCTCCATAGAAAATACAATTTCCAGCCATTTTTTGCCTGAAAAACCCCAACTATTAGAAATCTGCTAGGAAACATGGCTTCCAAAAGCTATATTTCCGTACTACCCATCATTTCGAAGATCACAGCACCCTGAAGCCTAGGCGAAAGCCGAGAACAAAGATTCGAAAGAGAAAATTCCCTTTTTCTTGGTAGAAATTCCATTTCCGGCAATTTTTTGCCTGAAAAAAACAAGACAATTGGAAATCTACTGGGAAACATCACATCCAAAAGCATTATTTCTTTATGACCTATCATTTTGGAGATCACAGCACATTGAAGTCCCGGAAAAACCAGAGAACGAAGATTTGATAGAGAAAATTTCCCTTTTCTCCACATAAAGTTCGCTTTCCAGCCATTTTTTGCATAAAAACCATGACTGTTAGAAATTTATTGGGAAACATGGCTTCCAAAAGCTTTATTTCCGTACAACCTATCATTTTTGATATCACAGCACCCTGAGGGCTAGGCAAAACCAGAGAACAAAGATTCGTCAGAGAAAATTCCCTTTTTCTCCATAGAAAAATTCCATTTCCAGCCATTTTTTGCGTGAAAAACACCGACACTTGGAAATCTGTAGGAAAACATAGCTTCCAAAAGCTTTATTTCCGTACGACCCATTATTTTGGAGATCACAACACCCTGAAGGCCAGGCGAAAGCAGAGAACAAAGATTCAAAAGAGAAAATTGCCTTTTTCTTGATAGAAAATTCCATTTCCAGCAATTGTTTGCCTGAAAAATCCAGA